>NW_025947651.1:95274-137433 GCF_000764305.2 Hyalella azteca
GTGTTTGCATCACACGCGAGGGTAGAACCAAGGCACGTGTTTGCATCACACGTGAGGGTAGAACCAAGGCACGTGTTTGCATCACACGTGAGGGTAGAACCAAGGCACGTGTTTGCATCACACGCGAGGGTAGAACCAAGGCACGTGTTTGCATCACACGTGAGGGTAGAACCAAGGCACGTGTTTGTATAGTTATTAGTTATTCTGGTCCGTGGGAACTTGTACTGAGAAGAAGTTGATCTCTGCAAACAAAGCTTCTTAAATTCGTATAAAAACTCTTGAGAACTTTATAGGTATGTTTATTTTGTTTATTTTATGGGCTATAATTAGATATATTGTAGATAACAGTGAGATAGGTACGGCCAGTATGTAAATTAGGATATAATGCACTATTTATTGATGTATATTAGGGATATAATTTTAATTAAATATGTAAAATGATATGTAAATTAATCTGTTATTAAAATTTAGACCTCCATGAAATTTAAGAAGTTTAGGAAGTTATTTCATTTAGAAAATTAGTTGGTGCCTGAATTTAAATAATAATGTAATAATAAAATAGTGTTACGGGCTCGCAATAACGTACGGTTGGACGTAACGTGCATGTCCAATATATTGTAACAATATACAGTATATTGATATAGTACTAAAACAAAAAGATATTGTACGCATAATACCCACCTATAATATTTGTTATAGTTACCTGTAAAATTGGCAGTTGGGATCTAAAAAGGAGTTATGAAATTAATATTTATGATCTTATTATCTACATTTATTCATATATATGATGTGACCGATCTAGATGAAATTAATTGGGGCCAAATGGACTCGATGGACTGGATAAAACATACCGCTCTGTCCATCGGGAATAAACTAAAGACAAATGGACTCGATGGACTGGATAAAACATACCGCTCTGGCCATCGGGACTAAATTAAAGACAAATGGACTCGATGGACTGGATAAAACCTGTCTCTTATACACATCTAGATGTGTATAAGAGACAGGCTCTGTGTTATTTGTGTGAACCTTTCATCTGCACGTCCTAGATGCATAGAGCTGCTCTGTATAGCTGCTATCCAGCTGCANGTTAGGGATGGGGTTAGGGATGGGGTTAGGGATGGGGTTAGGGATGGGGTTAGGGATGGGGTTAGGGATGGGGTTAGGGATGGGGTTAGGGATGGGGTTAGGGATGGGGTTAGGGATGGGGTTAGGGATGGGGTTAGGGATGGGGTTAGGGATGGGGTTAGGGATGGGGTTAGGGATGGGGTTAGGGATGGGGTTAGGGATGGGGTTAGGGATGGGGTTAGGGATGGGGTTAGGGATGGGGTTAGGGATGGGGTTAGGGATGGGGTTAGGGATGGGGTTAGGGATGGGGTTAGGGATGGGGTTAGGGATGGGGTTAGGGATGGGGTTAGGGATGGGGTTAGGGATGGGGTTAGGGATGGGGTTAGGGATGGGGTTAGGGATGGGGTTAGGGATGGGGTTAGGGATGGGGTTAGGGATGGGGTTAGGGATGGGGTTAGGGATGGGGTTAGGGATGGGGTTAGGGATGGGGTTAGGGATGGGGTTAGGGATGGGGTTAGGGATGGGGTTAGGGATGGGGTTAGGGATGGGGTTAGGGATGGGGTTAGGGATGGGGTTAGGGATGGGGTTAGGGATGGGGTTAGGGATGGGGTTAGGGATGGGGTTAGGGATGGGGTTAGGGATGGGGTTAGGGATGGGGTTAGGGATGGGGTTAGGGATGAGGTTAGGGATGAGGTTAGGGATGGGGTTAGGGATGGGGTTAGGGTCGGGAATGCGCTATCCTTAACAGCCTAGAAGAGCAGGAATAAAGAAGATGGAGACCAAGTGAGATTATCCTGCAATTAATAAATAAATATTAGAGTGGGATATCTTGTAGGGAACAGGACGTATCCACTCACCCCCTCTCACCCACATTCATCCACCCTCCCCTTCTCACCCACTCCTCCCCATTCACATAACCCTTCCCCTTTCCCCCTCTTCGCTATTTTCCCCCGTTTCCTCAATAACAAAGCAGCGGCCAAGGGTCAATGAGGGTCTAGCCCGTCCCAACCCCTTAACCCCTTAACCCCTAAACTCCTTAACCCCTTAATTCCTTAACCCTTAATTCCTTAACCCCTAAACTCCTTAACCCCTTATCTCTTTAACCCTTAAATAAATTTTTTAACCCTTAACCGACAAACCCCTATGTATATTTTTATGTGGAGTGCTGACGCTACAATAGCGTGCTGACGCTACAATAGCGTACTGACGCTTCAATAGCGTGCTGACGCTACAATAGCGTAATGACGCTACAATAGCGTGCTGACGCTACAATAGCGTGCTGACGCTACAATAGCGTGCTGACGCTACAATAGCGTGCTGACGCTACAATAGCGTGCTGACGCTACAATAGCGTGCTGACGCTACAATAGCGTGCTGACGCTACAATAGCGTGCTGACGCTACAATAGCGTGCTGACGCTACAATAGCGTGCTGACGCTACAATAGCGTGCTGACGCTACAATAGCGTGCTGACGCTACAATAGCGTGCTGACGCTACAATAGCGTGCTGACGCTACAATAGCGTGCTGACGCTACAATAGCGTGCTGACGCTACAATAGCGTGCTGACGCTACAATAGCGTGCTGACGCTACAATAGCGTGCTGACGCTACAATAGCGTGCTGACGCTACAATAGCGTGCTGACGCTACAATAGCGTGCTGACGCTACAATAGCGTGCTGACGCTACAATAGCGTGCTGACGCTACAATAGCGTGCTGACGCTACAATAGCGTGCTGACGCTACAATAGCGTGCTGACGCTACAATAGCGTGCTGACGCTACAATAGCGTGCTGACGCTACAATAGCGTGCTGACGCTACAATAGCGTGCTGACGCTACAATAGCGTGCTGACGCTACAATAGCGTGCTGACGCTACAATAGCGTGCTGACGCTACAATAGCGTGCTGACGCTACAATAGCGTGCTGACGCTACAATAGCGTGCTGACGCTACAATAGCGTGCTGACGCTACAATAGCGTGCTGACGCTACAATAGCGTTGCGTAGCGCCAGACGTGCGTAAGTGGGTCGCCGAGTTACGCAAGCGCAGCGGCAAGCGCGGCGTAACCTTGACGCCGACTTGCGTTATGTTGCGCCGGATGCGTGGTGATGAGTGGTGATGGTTGGGTGGTGATGGTTGGGTGGTGATGGTTGGGTGGTGATGGTTGGGTGGTGATGGGTGGTGATGGTTGGGTGGTGATGTTTGGGTGGAGGGTGGTGATGGTTGGGTGGTGATGGTTGTGTGGTGATGGTTGGGTGGTGATGATTGGGTGGTGATGGTTGGGTGGTGATGGTTGGGTGGTGATGATTGGGTGGTGATGGTTGGGTGATGCGTGGTGCGTGGTGGTGATGACTGGGTGATGAATGCGTGCAGAGTGAGTGGTGGCAACGATTGAGTGACGGGTTAATAGAGTGTCATTAAAATGGTGACTTCAGAGTGATGAATGATTAAATGGTGAATGAGGCGAGTTTTGAGTGGTGACAGTTCACCAAATCATCATTAATGCCGTTAATACAACACAAACTCCTGCATCATACATCCGAAACTACGTAAACTTACGTCTCACATTCATCGATCGAATAAACTCTATATAGTAAAGTCTATTTAATAAACTCAATATAATAAACTATATAATAATGTCTATCTAATAAACTCTATATAAAAAACTATATAATATTAATAAAGCCTAGCAAATAAAGTCCATATAACAAAGTCTATATAATAAAGTCTATATAAACATATTAAATAACGCTTACCTTCCGATGATCAAGAACTATAGCGCTCTGTGTCGTCACAAACGTGACGCGTTACCGACGTCCAGTCAATGTCACGTTGTGTCACAAACGTGACGCGTTACCGACGACCTGTCAATGTCACGTTGTGTCACAAACGTGACGCGTTACCGACGACCTGTCAATGTCACGTGTCACAAACGTGACGCGTTACCGACGACCTGTCAATGTCACGTTGTGTCACAAACGTGACGCGTTACCGACGTCCAGTCAATGTCACGTTGTGTCACAAACGTGACGCGTTACAAGCAAAGTCACGCTGGCGTCAAGCAAGCGTTCATGTGACGCCGACTTGCGTAACGTTACGCAGGCTGGCGACGCCTGGTGACACTGTAACATTAACTTAAGTTATCCTAACACTCGATACTTTAAACTAACTTTAAGCCCTTGAAACTTTTAACTAAATTCCAGCCTAATATACACCAAACCAACTTAAGTTGTCATATCACTCGACAATTTAAAGTAACTTAAGTTAGCCTTGATCTCGAAACTTTAAACTAAAAATATCTTTGTACCAAACTTATGTTAAAGTATGATTGCTGATAACTTTAATTGAGCGGTGTCGAAAAGTTCAACTTTTTCGTTCCGTAAACTTAAACTTCACGTTCGTACAAAACTTAATACAAAACTTCACACAAAACTTCATAGAGAATTTCATACATTGAAGAGCCATTCACACTGTAATGCATGAGGCGTGGCATGCAGCTACAGCGTCGTGAATGAAACATTCATCGCCCATACATCGGGCTCAGTTGGGCATGAAAGTTTCACTGTTTGTGACACAGTTGAATAACCTTACCATCTGCGTCACCAGCTGCCTAGTCTTAACACGCACTATTATCATCAACTACCTTCACTATCACCCCCAACAGTACCTACCATCACCACCAACTACACTCACTATCACCACCAACAACAATCACTATCATCACCAATAACCCTCACTTTCATTACCAATAGTACTCACTATCATTACCAACTACGCTCACTATCACCACCAACAGTACTCACTATCACCACTAACTACACTCACTATCACCACCCACAACAATCACTATCATCACCAATAACCTCACTTTCACCACCAACAGTACTCACTATCATTACCAACTACGCTCACTATCACCACCAACAACACTCACTATTACTAACAACAGTAGTTATCACTGCCACAAACTTTTATTCAGACTGAAATAACCGACGAATAATAATATTGAACTTTACTGAGGAACTAAAACATGAAAAAACATTGAACATCCCGGAACTGATGAATTAAAAGTGATTAATAAGAAAAAATGATAAATTAAAACTATAAATGCTGAATGCAATGGGAAATAATGAACAATTCAAGCAATTTTACGTTCAAACAGAGTATATTAATTGCTAATTTTATATTTTAAACAAAAAATCAGCCATTTTAGTAGCTGCGAGTGGATAAGGAAGAGATCTCGTATAGTATCAATGCTAGGTCACGTTGATCGAGGTTGGTGATCTGAGCGGTAGTGCTGTGTTGCTAGATCATGATTGATATCGATCTTGTTGCTCAAACGCACGTTCCGAACCTGCAACAGATCTGGCTTGCGTAGATCTAGATATGACCTATGTTTGATCTATGCATGCAGCATGGATCTCGCATCATATATATAACGAAGAAATCGATCAATCATCGGTCTTGCATAAAAATATTATAAATCAAACTATTTATGTCTGTGTATATTTGGTACTATCCATGTCTATGTATATTTGGTAATATTCATGTCTATGTATATTTGGTACTATTTATGTCTATGTCTACCTGGTACTATTCATGTCTATGTATACCTGGTACTATTCATGTCTTTGTATAGTTAATTGGTACTATTCATGTCTATGTATACAATATTTGGGACTATTCATGTCAATGTAGTATAGCCGACACTATTCGGCATAATTATATTCCGTTCATTTAATCAACAAGCTTTTTTAAACAAAAAATGCATTGCCAACTAAAAAACTAACCTATCTTTGGATCTTGATGTCTGAGTAACAAACGCTTCAAACTTTAGAGGTAAAGAAATTAAATAAATACATTTAAATTACGACCTTGAAATGATTTAAAGGTCGTAATTAAATGATTTCAGTTTAATTAAATTAAACTGAAAAATCCTTGTTGCCGGGCCCGCCGGGCAGCGGGCGCACGCCACGGGACCGTTGGCCCGATTTGCTATGGGCGACTAGCGGTCCAAACTGGGCTAACCGGCCTACTGAATTCTTCACTAATTTCTGTAGCGCATTTATGTGGTTTTGCCTTGAAATAATTATAACGGAATCCGGCAGAGGAAATAACTTGGATGAATTGTATTAAAAAAATTGGATTGCGGGATAATTTGGAACGTTTTCACAGGTAGGATCCAAGTCGTCAAAAATAACATGGATGAATTGAATTAAAAAAATAGGATCGCAGGATTTTTGGGAACGTTTTCACAGGTCAAAAAAGTCGTCATCCAAGTCGTCAAAAATAACATGGATGAATTGTATTAAAAAAATAGGATCGCAGGATTATTTTGGAACGTTTTCACAGGTAGAATCCAATTCATCAAAAATAACATGGATGAATTGTATTTAAAAAAATAGGATCGCGGGATTTTTTGGAACGTTTTCACAGGTAGAATCCAAATCATCAAAAATAACATGGATGAATTGTATTAAAAAAATAGGATTGCGGGATTATTTGGAACGCTTTTAAAGGAGTTAGGTTCTAAGTCGTCATCAGATGAGGTGATTACCGAGATTTTTTATTTATAATAAACTTATAAAATTAATAAAATTTTTGAAACTGCAATAATTTTGAGTTTTGTATTTGAAATTCATTAGTCAATTTGAGACCAAGTGTTCAATCATTTGTATTGGTTATCAGCGAATAATTCTGACCAAAAATTGTGTAATGAATTCAATAAGAATGACATTAAATGCGGAGTGACTCGACGGGAGTCGTAGGTAGATATAGGTACCTGGGTAGACAGTAGATAGGTATAGACAGTAGACGGGTAGATGGTAGACTCTAGAAGGCTATAAAACAACCGGTTGACGAATACCGTCGCGCACGGAAGCTGCTTCGAGCATTCGTCCCGGATTTTTTATGGCTATAGTCGAGTTAAAAATTTGTAATTTGTTTCAAAATAAGGGAGAAGTGGAGCTTCGTGTAGCTTTCTGTTGTTTTATATTTTGGTTCATGTGCTTACAAAAAATTGATTTATTTGCGTTCGTGTGCTTATAAAAACTGTATTTATTCTGGTGCATGTGCTTACAAAAAAATGAGTTTATTTGGATTCGTGTTCTTACAAAAATTGGGTTTATTTGGGTTCGTGTGCTTACAAAAATAGTTTGGGACCTAAACATTTTTTCGTATCACAAAATTTCTACTTATGTAGAAACATACGTTTAAACACTTATGTATGAATAAAATTTTGATACAAGCCCTGGGGCCTATACCTTCCCTAATCACGACCAAAATGTAGAAAATCGCCAATTTCATTATACCGAAGAAATGGACGTCACCTGTACATAGTACAAAATTTGTACTACAGATCCTGTGAAAAAATGGACTTCAACTATACCGAGTACAGCTCCTGTAAAAAATAGACTTAAACTGTACGGAGTACAGATCCTGTAAAAAATAGACTTAAACTGTACGGAGTACAGATCCTGTAAAAAATAGACTTAAACTGTACGGAGTACAGATCCTGTAAAAAATAGACTTAAACTGTACGGAGTACAGATCCTGTAAAAAATAGACTTAAACTGTACGGAGTACAGATCCTGTAAAAAATAGACTTAAACTGTACGGAGTACAGATCCTGTAAAAAATAGACTTAAACTGTACGGAGTACAGATCCTGTAAAAAATAGTCTTAGACTGTACGCAGTACAGCTCCTGTAAAAAATAGTCTTAGACTGTACGCAGTACAGCTCCTGTAAAAAATAGTCTTAGACTGTACGCAGTACAGCTCCTGTAAAAAAAATAGTCTTAGGCTGTACCGAGTACAGATCCTGTAAAAAAATAGACTTAGGCAGTACGCAGTACAGATCCTGTAAAAATAGTCTTAGACTGTACGCAGTACAGCTCCTGTAAAAAATAGTCTTAGACTGTACGCAGTACAGCTCCTGTAAAAAAATAGTCTTAGGCTGTACCGAGTACAGATCCTGTAAAAAAATAGACTTAGGCAGTACGCAGTACAGATCCTGTAAAAATAGTCTTAGACTGTACCGAGTACAGCTCCTGTAAAAAATAGACTTAGACTGTGCGCAGTACAGCTCCTGTAAAAACTGCTCTATTTGAACGATTAGTCGTGGTGAGCCGGACTGTGGTCACACAGATCTCCGGCAGATCTATTGTGTCATCAATTTTTTTTAAAGGATCGAAGTCTGTGTAGGAAGTGAAATGCTATGACTTCAGGTGTGTTGTTTTATCGAATGTATTTATTCAAATTATTTTATTTTATAATTTTATTTATTCACAATTTTATTTATTCTTGAATTTATTCAAATTAAATCATCTAAATGGCCAAATTTAATAAATTGAAATGGGCAGGTTGAAATTTAATAATTTGAAATGGGCAGGTTGAAATAAATTGAAAAGATGGACAGGGCTGGATTGTTTTAGATTGAAGAATTTTTAACGGAATGCTACTGATTAATGGTACAATAATCGATGCTAAATTGTTCTTTTTTTCACTTCGTCCGCTTCACTTCTTCAATTTCCGTCTGCCATTTCTTCTTTTCTGACGCACAACTTCACTTCCCGATCCTCAATTCTCCACTTCCGCGCACCACTTCTTCACTTCCTTCTACTCACTTCCACCGCTTCAGCGCACCACTTTTCATTTATGCGCTTCACTCCCTAGTTCCACCGTCGCAGCGCACCACGTCTTTCCTACGCACCACTTTTTTCTTACGCACCACTCTTTTCTTACGCACCACTTTTTTCTTACGCACCACTTTTTTCTTACGCACCACTTTTTTCTTACGCACCACTTCTTTCCTACGCACCACTTCTTTCCCGCGCACTACTTCTTTCCCGCGCACTACTTCTTTCCCACGCACCACTTCTTTCACGCGCGCCACTTAGTTCCCGCGCACCATTCCCCCACTTCCCGCACCACTTGGTATTCCCGCGCACCACTCCCCCACTAGGTTCCCGCGCACCACTCCCCCACCCCCGCGCACCACTTGTTCAAGGTTGCGCGTTATCCGCGTAACCGCCGGCCGCTGTCACGTCGCGCGGAACGCTTGCTCCGCTGCCAGCATTTCCCGGAAGCGCAACTTCCTTTCTTCCAGCGACCGCCGGAGAACTGCGGACGCTACGCATGGAAACCCGTCCGCCTTAGCCGTTCTCACGCGTCACCCTTTACTGACTTACTGATTTCCCGGTAGACAGTAAATAATAGTCCTTTACTGACTTACTGACTTCCCGGTAGACAGGAAATAATAATCCTTTACTGACTTACTGACTTCCTGGCAGACAGGAAATAATAGTCCTTTACTGACTTACTGACTTCCCGGTAGACAGTAAATAATAGTCCTTTACTAACTTACTGCCTCGCTGCTTCCCGGTAGACAGTAAGTAATTACTGCCTCTGGACCTGTGATCGAGGCAGCAACAGCCCCGTTATAAGAGTTACACGTACGCAGTCAGTAAACCTTAAGTTTACTGACTGCCTTTAGAGCCGTTTAAAATAAATTACCTGATTTAATTCTTGTAGGATAATTTGATGCTTAATTTCCTTTTGATTTACTTTACTCAATTATCATTTAATCTTAAATGCAGTTATATATTTAATAGATTTAATTCGTTAAATCGTGTTAGTTACTATATTGCTTAGTTTTCTTTTTATTTAGTTTACTCCATAATAAGTTACTCATAAATATGGGAATATATTTCATAGAATAATATATATTGCTACTACATCAGATGGTTCTCTAGATTAATCGCTATTTAAGTAGTAATTTCTGGGAAAGAACTTGTCGCTAGTTTAGTCGCTATGACTGGGGAAGAAATAGTCGCTAGTTAAGTCGTTATTTCAGGGGAAGAACTAGTCGCTCGTTTGGTCTGTATTGCTAGGGGAAGAACCCATGGCACCCGCGCTGCAGAAAATCGTTCCTCCCGCCAGGCATTAGTTTTTTCCGTGTGCCTTCATTCATCAGCGAGCGTAGCAATACACCCCTGCAAAAAAAAACCGCCATTTTTCATCGCCGACTCTCCCCACTCTCCATTTCTGCTTGCAAAATTTCCCTATATCTTTGTTGGGGATTGTCCCAGCTCCCTCTTTATAATAGTATTTCTCCTTAGTACCTCCTCTCCTCCCTTAAATCATAACCCCAACTCCCCCACATCCCTCTCTCCTCTCCCTCTCACAACACCCACTCCCTCAGCTGCAGCCTTCACTTCAGTTAGCGCTGCAGCTTCAGTCTGCGACGAACCGCGAGGAGAGATGCACGTCTGTTTAGAGCGGTGCCAGTGATCGACGCCCACGCACGACTACCATATCAGCGTCCAGAACTCTTTAACTTTACCGATTGTTTAAAATCTTTCTTTTACGGTGCTTTTGTAAACCGTGTACGAATATTTTTGGTAGTTTTTTAGTACAATAATATATACTAATACGCGAAAGTGTGCTGTTATAACTGCCGTTATTAGTTTACCAACCTCGCAAGTTTGAACTAATGTTTCACCTGCAGTGCCACAGAAGGACTTGACTTGCAGTGTATGGACAGGATTTGTAGTTTTGTACTTGAAGCTCAAGGTGAACTCGATTAAATTTAGTAATAATTTTCTGAAGTGCTTAATAGTCTTCTTGAAATGGTTTGTTTGCAATGGAACTTGATACATTAGCAGTGGCCTGATCGTTTATCAGCCGGCAAAAAGTTGTCTTGCAATTTTTGTCATTTGAATACTTGAAATTCAACGCTGAATATTTTACGTGGTATTGATCATTCGGATATTTTTATACATCTATATTTATATTGTTGTGATTGAAATAGCGACAGAATGGTGTTACAAAACGAAAGCTGTCGAGAGGGAGGACCTCTTCTGGAGTACGACGAATCTCCACTCGAGATTCCATTAGACCTTTCGGTTTCAACTCGGTCACAGATCTCAGTTTCGCCTTCCTCTTACGACCAACTAGACGAAAGCTCCGAATTTGTCAAACATAAATCGTTCTACGACGATGACGAAGATGAGATCAAAAGTCATGGTCTGAATGAGCGAAATTCTTCACGGAAGGCGTTCCACAGACATGGCATTCGCGTGCGTCCGGAGCAAGATATTTTGAAAAAAGAATATTTTCCCGAAGATATCGATGCTCCGGAGCTAAACCAGCGTCTTCGGTCAGACTCAAATCTGATGAGAAGCCCTCTGAGGTCAACATTTTCTTGTAGGACAGACAGAGAGAGGCTGCAATATTCTGAACTGGAAAAGCTTCAATACTCTTCCGAATATCCTGAAGAGGGTATTGAGGATTTCATCAAGAGTCCTCGCAGTCCCATGACGTATCCTTTAGGAGGCGGTCGCTCCTGTGGACCATCCATGTATACGCCCCCACACCTCGAGCATTTGTCCCTAAAGGGCGAACCTCCACATTTGTCTTTTAAAGGTGACCTCTCACAGTTTGCGCGCCGAATACCTAACCCCACCCCGTTGCGGGGCGAAGTCGCTCTTGAAGAAGAGGAACTACCAAAAAGTAAGCTATTTCTCGCCGTTACTGGAGTCACCGACTCCCACTACCTAAATGGCTCATCTCTAAGATCGGCTCCTTACTGGGATCGCCGGTCTCCGTCGATCCCTAAGGACCGTATGCATTGTCGGAGCCAGAGTCCGTTCAGAGAACAGGCTCCACAAACCGGTGCTTCAAGTCCATGCGGTGCTCAAGATTATCCCTACCGCCGTTACCCCAGCCCAGCATCATTCTCAAGTGACTTGGGCCGTCCACAAACTCCGGAAAGTCCTCCGGGAATGGACACTTCCGAGGCTGATGAAGTAGTCTTTCGCCCACCAATACTTTCAGCAGCAGCCCGAAAGTACTACAGTGACTTGCGTGCCACTACCCCTCCTGAGTTACCGAACTCCGACACCCATATCAGTAGTTCCCCCGACAACAACATTAGTTCTAGCAGCAATGTGGTTAGTAGTTCTTGCACCTCAAGTACAAAATTGTTGCCGGAGGAAATAGAGGCAGAGTACAATAAAAGAATAGGATGCTCATCGTCTTCCTCGAGCCCTGACGGCTTCCTAGATGCGACGGTGTCGCAGGACTCTGAGGAACGAGCTAAACTCCGTAGGGACTATAAGAAGGATCTGCTTAAACGATTCCGTAAGTATTGAGTAGCTGAATCCTTTAATTCCTGGTTTTAAGTTATTGCCTGTTATCTTCATATGCAAGATGTAATTTAATGATTTTTCCCTCCATATTATACGGGTCCTTTGTCTGTATTTGAACGATAAATCGATAATGTGAATTACGGTTGCTACGATCATCCTAAGTTAAAAATATTATTTTATTTTAATCATATTATATAAATAACATGGTTTTTCATACTGAAATGACCAGTAGTTCATAGCTTGTGCCTCATTGTCCCGGGATGACGCTGTTGCCAACGCTGTCGTGTCTGCAGGATATTGCGTAATGCAAAAATACTCCGCGGAAAAGTTATCCGCATTTCATTGATGTAAAATATATTACCGGTTTTCCGGGATGGGCTAACTTTTTTCACGTCATTTTCCCACTTTTACATGCATTATTTAACGCAAATTTTGTTCGTGGACTGTTCAAATCAAACTCGATTTGGTTAATAATCTCTGAAAAACTACATGGAAGTTACCAAAAATATAAATATGATAATCGTACTATATATTATTACTTTTTTAAAACAAATTAATGCATTGTGGTCAATGCCTAAAACTCTGTAACTTAATAATATTACCACATAATCTTGAAGATCACAACACGATATATAAAACGATATAAATAAATATATTGATATGAGATATACAATATTCATCTCGTTCATGAGAGGGAGCGCATCTTTTTGTATGTTTTCTTGGGAAAGACGTAAAAAATTAAGAAATATTAATTCAGACACGTAAGTTCTTTTGCAACTCCGTTAAAGCCTGCAGGGGCGCACCCAGGGGTCGTGCCCATGTCGGGCCAGTGCCGGTTCGGTTGCGATGAGTTGCGTGCAGCACGCATCCGCATTCCCGTGCAAGCCTCTTCTCTCCCGTGCATGTGTGGTGTGTTGTGTATGTTGTGTGTGGTGTGTTGTATGTTGTTGTATGTTGTGTGGTGTGTGTTGTATGTTGTGTTGATGTGTTGTGTATGTGTGATGGAGTGTGTTGTGTATATGTGTTGTGTGTTGATGTGTGTTGTATGTGTTTTGGAGTGTGTTATGTGTTGGGACGTGTGCTGTGTGTGTGTTTTGTTTGTTGAGGTGTGTGTTGGTGTGCGTGTTATGTGTTATTTGGTGTGTGTGGTGTGTGTCTGATGCGTGTGTTATTTGGGCAGGCTGAGTTGGTGCTTGTATTATCTTTTGTGTAGGTGTGCTTGTGTCAATACTGAGTGTGTTGGAGCGTGTGGAGTGTGTTTTTTGGAGGTTCGTGTGTTGTGTGTTCTTATATAAACACAGAGTGTGTTGGTACACATGCTTATCTAGATTGATTATATTAGATTTGTGTAGGTTCCAGGCTGTTTTATTAAAACCTGCAAACAAAATATTTCTGACTTAAACAAAATATTTCTGACGTAAACAAAATATTTCTGATGTAAACAAAATATTTCTGACGTAAACAAAATATTTCTGACGTAAACAAAATATTTCTGACGTAAACAAAATATTTCTGACGTAGACAAAATATTTCTGGCGTAAACGAAAAATTTCTGACTTAAATAAAAAATTTCTGACGTAAACAAAATATTTCTGACGTAAACAAAATATTTTTGACGTAAACGAAATATTTTTGACGTAAACAAAATAGTTTTGACGTAAACTCAATAAAAAAACCGGAAGCCGTAAACGGAACCCGGAACATTTAATTAAAACTTTTATTTTCAATTCTGGTAAGAATAGCGTTATGTGACCATTTTGTGATCGCAATGGAATAAGATGGTGGATTACAGTCATAATTCATCCACTTGAATGTCGAGTTATACATTTATTCATTTGAATACTTACTAATTCATTTACGGAAAATTTTAATATAAACATTTATTCTCATGGTTTATTTATTAATTATTCTTTAAATTTCACCTTTACCGAGTCATCCTTTGTTGTATTGCATGTGTCGTCTGTATTGTTGCATGTGTCGTCTGTATTGTTGCATGTGTTATGGCTCGTGTGAAGGCTTGCATGAGATAAGACGTGCTTGTGTGCTGTGTGAAGGCGTGCTTGTATATTGACGTGACAAGTCACTGGCCTTTAATTCATGCATTCATCATTCATGAATGTACGTGTGCAAGCTTCTCATGAGTAAAATTTTTTCATTCATCAATTAATTATTATTGACAAAAAAATCATATTGATGATTTCAGTCGAAAAAATCAGTAAAAAATTTTCAATATTCTATCATGTATTCATGATATATATACTTACAAAATACTGTGAATATTTTGAAATGTACGTTTTACATTGCGATGTAATCATTTGCAATCAGTACAAAAGCTTTTATTTCCTATTTTATATCGGAGTTTATCTCTACTTATCTTATAAATATCATGTCAACATCTATCTTCATCGTCAATATTTTTTCTTTATTGATCTAGAGCATCTTCATGCATTTATTTAAAAAAATCCCTCATCATCATTACGATAATGATAGTGATGATGTAGGAGATGATGTAGGAGATGATGATAGTGATGACGTAGGAGATGATGTTGATTTGACGCGGCTATCAGTCATGAATTTTCGATTTTTTGTTATTTCCTACATCCGCTTAGGCAAACTATGATAAATACAGCTGTACATGCACAGCTGTACACGCGCAGCTGTACACGCGCAGCTGTACATGCACAGCTGTACATGTACAGCTGTTTTCACTTGTTTTCACTGCTGTAGAAACTGGCGGCGTGTGAAAGCGGCGTAAAGACTGGGGCTCTGTGTAGGGATCTGTCACTTGTAGACGGTACAGCAGCAGCAGCAGCAGCAGCAGTGCAGCAGCAGCAGCAGCAGTGCAGCAGCAGTGCAGCAGCAGCAGCACCAGTGCAGCAGCAGTGCAGCAGCAGCAGCAGTGCAGCAGCAGCAGCAGTGCAGCAGCATGAGGCNTTAACATCGTTTTAGTTGCGGTTCATTTAAGTTTGTTTACGTGTCTTAACATCGTTTTAGTTGCGGTTCATTTAAGTTTGTTTACGTGTCTTAACATCGTTTTAGTTGCGGTTCATTTAAGTTTGTTTACGTGTCTTAACATCGTTTTAGTTGCGGTTCATTTAAGTTTGTTTACGTGTCTTAACATCGTTTTAGTTGCGGTTCATTTAAGTTTGTTTACGTGTCTTAACATCGTTTTAGTTGCGGTTCATTTAAGTTTGTTTACGTGTCTTAACATCGTTTTAGTTGCGGTTCATTTAAGTTTGTTTACGTGTCTTAACATCGTTTTAGTTGCGGTTCATTTAAGTTTGTTTACGTGTCTTAACATCGTTTTAGTTGCGGTTCATTTAAGTTTGTTTACGTGTCTTAACATCGTTTTAGTTGCGGTTCATTTAAGTATGTTTACGTGTCTTAACATCGTTTTAGTTGCGGTTCATTTAAGTTTGTTTACGTGGCTTAACATCGTTTTTGTTACGGATTGTTTGAGTTTGTTTACGTGTCTTGAATAGATTATATTGACAATGTTTGTCGGTTGTCAACAATAAGCGCGCGTCGTAGATTGTTGACGTCATTAAATTCATCGCAATTCACATTAAATTTATCGTAATTCACTATCGATCTTGAAACGAAATCACCGTTTAAATTGTAGGTGTGAAAGTGATGAATGGTGGTGTGAAGTGTGCGTGTAGTGAGTGGGAACTGTGTGGTGTGGTGGTGGTGGTGGTGATGGTGTGGTGGTGGTGTGGTGGTGGTGATGGTGGTGGTATTGGTGGTGGGTTGGCAGAGTGATGGTGTAACGTAATATGAATAATTCAAAGTCGAGTCTGTTTTAAATTGCCCAGTAAAGCATTGCCCAGTAGACAAGTTGAAAGTCCAGTAAACCAGTACAACAGTCCCCAGCAGACAAGTACAAGGGTGCCCAGTAGACCAACAAAGGAGTCCCTAACAGACCAGTATAAGGGTCCAGTAGACCAGTATAGGGGTCCAGTAGCCCAGTATAAGGGTCCAGTAGACCAGTATAAGGGTCCAGTAGACCAGTATAAGGGTTAGACCCCACAAGGGCGCGCGCCACCGGAGTGGTCTTGCCTTTCTCCCACAGACCCTGACCTGAGGGGGGCGGGCTGGGGGTCTGCAGACAGGGAGAGTAGACAGGGGATGTGAGAGGGATGTGGGGGAGAAGGATGTGAGAGGGAGTGGGGATGTACGGAGTGGGTTAGGAGAGGGAAGTCTTCCGACATTGTACACATAATATGGGATGAAATCAGAAATCCACATCCCGCTGACACCCCCGGTAACTGATGGGCTAAAGCTGCCACTGCCACCACTGCTGCCACTACCTTCATTGCCGTTACTGCTGCCACTGCCACCACTGCTGCCTCTACCGTCACTGCTGCCACTGCTGCCACTGCCACCACTGCTGCCACTACCTTCATTGCCGTCACTGCTGCCACTGCCGTCACTGCTGCCACTACATTCATTGCCGTTACTGCTGTCATTGCTACCACTGCTGCCACCACTGCCATAGGCCCATTCAGTGCATCATTCACGCTGCATGTTCACCATCGTAACATGTTTACAGTGACATTCTCTTGCTCCAGTTGTGCTGTGTTTGCTCACGGGAGCTTCCGTCGAGTTTCCGTTCCTTGAGTTTCCGTTCGATATTTATTGGATATTGTGATCCTGTTGAACCGATAAAAAGAAAATTTCCTGTCAAACTATAGTAAAAAAAAATTAGAACAGCGGAGCTTCCGTCGAGTTTCCGTTCCTAGAGTGCCGCCATATCCGCAACAACGGAAACATTATGTTGACCTCGAAATTTATTGCATATTCTGTTCCTGTTAAGCCGATAAAAATAAAATTTTCTTTTGAACTATAGTGAGAAAAAATTTAGAACTAGACATTATATATATTCAATCATATATTTAATGGTTAAGAAATTGATCTTGCACACTATTATCACCATATCGTATATCTTGTTCAGTAATATACACCATATACGATTTATCTTCAACATACAAGTAATTTTGATCGAGACTGTCGATAAATTATAATAATATTCACTTGGTTCCTTTGATTGAAATGTAAATGTCTTGTCATAATTTGTTCTAGCAATTAAATTAATATGGCCGACACCGTTACAATTATAGAGCAGATGTGTGGGCATCCGTCACGCTCCAGTTGTGGTTGAAATTTAACCATGAAATTTAACCATGAAATTCCGTTATTATAAACCGCTCCAAATTATCGCCAGTCACGGCAAGCGTATCGTAATTATGCCCATGTATTGTGACCTACTTACGAATTAGCGTTACAACAATGACGTAAAAACTTCTGTTATATGCAAGGCTATTAATAACTTGTAAATACAAGGACCGAATAATGACAACAGAGGCTTATACTTAAATAAACATTTTACACTTTATGGGTATGAATCTTTTTCAGATAATGGCCTATTATTTTTATACAGACATAAAATATTGTTATTGTTAATTATAAAGTGTAAATTGTTTAGTCAAAGGTTTCTACAATAACACGTTTTACTCTAAAATTCTAAAATCTATTGTCAATGAAAAAACACTAAAAACTACACTCATATTACTAGACTTGAATCTATAATATTTACGTATAGCTATTAAATTGTATTATTTTTTCCGTATTTTTCTTAGTATTGAGATTAGCATTATGACTCACATCATGACCTACATCATGACCCACATCATGACCCACATCATGACCCACATCATGACCCACATCATGACCCACATCATGACCCACATCGTGACCCACATCATGACCCACATCATGACCCACATCATGACCCACATGACACGACATGACCCACATCATGACCCACATCATGACCCACATTATGACCCACATCATTTGGTCTCGCTTGTGTCCAGACCGCCTCTCCCTGTCTTAATATTTTTGTGGCTGTGCCTTTTATTAATATGCCTAGACCTATGCCTATAATATTTCTATACTCTACTCATGTCTATAATATTTCTATGCCTATAATATTTCTATGCCTATAATATTTCTATGCCTATAATATTTCTATGCTTATGCCTTTAATATTTTTATACCTATGCCTAATATTAATATGCCTATACCTATGCTTATATTTCTTTGCTTATGTCTATAATATTTCTATGCCTATAATATTTCTATGCTTATGCCTTTAATATTTTTATACCTATGCCTAATGTTAATATGCCTATACCTATGCTTATATTTCTTTGCTTATGTCAATAATATTTCTATGCCTATGCCTATATTTTTATGCTTATGCCTATAGCTTTTCTATGCCTATGCCTATAATATTTCTATGACTATGGTTATAAAATTTCTATGCCTAATATAATCGTGCCTATGTCTATAAAATTTCTACGTAATTATATATATGCCTAATTTTCCTATGGCTCTTCGTCCTGGCTGGTTCATAATCACAATTTATTATTTTATATAAAATGATTTAAATCAATTCATAAATATATCTTTTAAAATCGTATCAATTACTAGTCTTGACGAATTTTATGAATCTTTATTTGATTTGTAGACATTATTCAATACATTACAAGGCCTCATTTATTGAGCAGCAGAGCGATTGGTGATGATTGGTGATTGGTGATTCATTGGTGATTGGTGATGATTGGTGATTGGTGATGATTGGTGATTGGTGATTCATTGGTGATTCCCTAAAGCATGATTAGTGATGTTGATTTTTTTGGGTGACTTACATCATCAATTAAATCTGATTATTTAATTGAAAATAACATTGAGGGAGTTAGGTATTCACCCGTCGTCCGGGTGCAGGCGCCCGGTCGCCCACAATCCGGTTTGACCGGGCAGCCGCCACAAGCGGTTAACGGTTTCATAACTGTGGCAACCGCGTGCATTATTACATGTGTCATGGTCTGCCATGTATGTTATTGTATGGCTATGTCTGCTGGTCTGCCATGTATGTTATTGTATGGCTATGTCTACTGGTCTACCTTGTATGACTATGTCTACTGGTCTACCTTGTATGTCTATGTGTACTGGTCTACCATGTATGTTATTGTATGCCTATGTCTACTGGTCTGCCTTGTATGTCTATGTCTATTGGTCTACCATGTATGTTACTCTATGACTATGTCTACTGGTTTACCATGTATGACTATGTCTACTGGTCTACCTTGTATGCCTATATATATGTCTACTGGTCTACCATGTGTGTTATTTTTTGGCTATGTCTACTGACATATATTGACTTCTTTAACCGAGCAAATGTCTTAACTCACTCCGGCTATAACTGAGCTATATTCCTGTGCTGTAAGCGGAAGCTCTGGTATATTGCTTTGATCTTAAATACATAATATAGGCTTATAAAACCGGTACCTATTCCGGTCTAAGATGGGTCTAAGTGATATAAGATGGGTATATCACCACCGGTCTAAGTGTAGTGATATACCATGTCACTGTATGCGACTTCATTGATTCATTGTACGAGGTCCAAAATTCTGGATTTGCGTGAATTCAGAACCGAATTCATATATGTCTAATACGTTGTAGTTATATGTTGCTGGTGGTTGTGAATGCATTAGATAATAAATAATCCAATCAAAAAACATTAAAAGAGAAGGCTTCAGTTGCGTTATTTGTTTAAATTTTTTTACATATCAATTGCTATTTAAATCGTGTTTTGTTTCACAGCTTCGCATTATCGTGCCTTAGCTTGCGTCGGTTTGGCTTCTTGTTTTACTATGTTTTTACTGACATCATCATTTATATAATTATGTTCGTTAATTGGTCTAACGTTAGCACTCATTTCACTCATTAATTGGGGGTGACCTGTTTCCAGTATAGGGGGAGAGGGGTGACATATTTCTAGTATTGGTGAGAGAAGGGGGGGGGTGTGACTTATACAGTATACAGTGTGACTGCATACAGTAAACACATGCAGAATAGTGTTTTCATGCAGTAAACTTGTACATGATATTGTTTTCATACAGTAAACATACACGCGAAAAAGTAGCGTGTTACGCGTCATGCGTAGTAGTAAGACACGCGTGCATTCAGCCTTGCAATGAATGATGCGTAAGTTGGCCAGCTCACCACACGTCCTGCACCATCGTCAGGTCTGCGCCGTCATCACCACCACCACCTCGAGGGCGTACAATGCACTGCCATGAACTCTGCGCTGCTACTGCTGCTGCTGCTGCATGCTGCTGCTGCTGCTGCTGCATGCTGCTGCTGCATGCTGCTGCTGCATGCTGCTGCTGCTGCATGCTGCTGCTGCTGCTGCTGCTGCTGCTGCATGCTGCTGCTGCTGCTGCTGCTGCTGCTGCTGCTGCTGCATGCTGCATGCTGCTGCTGCTGCTGCTGCTGCATGCTGCTGCTGCTGCATGCTGCATGCTGCTGCTGCTGCTGCTGCTGCATGCTGCTGCTGCTGCAACTTCTTCACTGCAAGTTTCGCCACTGCCGCAATCACTGCACACTGGTAACATGCCACAGCACATATGTTACAGCTTTACTTCAATACAGCTGCAGGGAAGTCTGGAAATAAAGCTGCACTGTTAATTTCCAGCTTATTCATCTTACGGCTGCAGCATCTATAGGCGCTACGGCTGAACGTTAGCAGCTGTGCACGCACCTCTGCAGTGCAGCTGCTGTGAGGTTATGTCTTACTACAATGCAGCTGATAAAGCGCTGCAGCTGATGAATTACTGCATCTGATGAATTACTGCAGCTGATGAAGCTCTGCAGCTGATGGAATACTGCAGCTGATGAAGCAGCTGCTGTGAGGTTATCTCTTGCTACGATGCAGCTGATAAAGCGCTGCAGCTGATGATTTGCTGCATCTGATGAAATACTGCAGCTGATGAAGCTCTGCAGCTGATGGAATACTGCAGCTGATGAAGCTCTGCAGCTGATGAAATACTGCAGCTGATGAAGCGCTGCAGCTGATGAAGCTCTGCAGCTGATGAAGCTCTGCAGCTGATGAAATACTGCAGCTAATGATTTACTGCAGCTGATGTTTCTATGTGGCTGAAGCGTCACTGCAGCTGCACGTTTCCTTGCTGCACCTGAATGAGCTGATGTTTTGCTGCAGCTGATGACGAAGCGGATGTTGACGCTTCAGCTGACCTCCATGTCAGCTGCAGCTGCAGCTGTAACCTACATCTGCTATCCAGCTGAGCGCCTAGGCCAGCTGAGCGCCTAGGCCAGCTGAACGCCTAGGCCAGCTGAGCGCCTAGGCCAGCTGAGCGCCTAGGCCAGCTGAGCGCCTAGGCCAGCTGAACGCCTAGGCCAGCTGGCCTAACGAGTTCACTTTCTTTCATAAGCTTTCGGTGCCGCAGGTTTTCTAAAACTTTCGCTGCGGCACGAGCGTTGAAACTTAAACGTTGGTACTCGGGCGTTGAAACTAGTGACATGCAGTGTCGTGTTGTGGCATAAAGTGGCATTAAGTGGCACTAGGTAATTAGTAAGTTTTGAGGTTAAATTGTTACTTTTTATTTGACCTTTCATTATTGTCAAATGTTTTCGAAAGGTAAGTATCATTTTCGCCAGTGTGTAGCACGATTAGACCACTACGTCAAGTTAAACAACCTATGAACTTCACGATTTATTATCAATTCTCTGCTCCAATTTACTAGAAACCACTACATGAATAAATGCTTCGATATCAATTAGCTGTGATACCTTAAAAAATAAATCATATTTTATAAGTAACTCTGATTTTTCTGTAATATCTTATGAAATAAAAATGTTTAAGTCACTATATGATTTTTATCGATCACGTAACGCTAAAAAAATTATCAGCCGGAAGAAAGTGTTCACTATATGATTTTTATCGATTACGTAACTCTAAAAAAAATTATCAGCCGGAAGAAAGTGTTCACTGTATGATTTTTATCGATCACGTAACTCTAAAAAAAGTTTCAGCCGGAAGAAAGTGAGCCGCGGTCGCCGGGTTTTCTCTTTCAGCGGCGACGCGTTTTCACTGCTGCCGCCGGCGTCCGTTGCGTGATGGTCGCCGCGCAGCTTTTTACGAGACTCCGTTACGAGGTGAACTCTGCGCGATAAAGTTCCGCTTCTGTTCGTCGTGATTAAATAGGGAAATTTCCCTGCTGGCAGTCTCTGTGTAATGTAATAAATTTGGACAATCTTTCCTCCTGGCACTCTCATAGTGATAAAATCTTTCCTCCTGGCAGTCTCTGTGTAATGTAATAAATTTGGACAATCTTTCCGCCTGGCAGGCTCTGTGTAATAAATTTGGACAATCTTTCCTCCTGGCAGTCTCTGTGTAATAAATTTGGACAATCTTTCCTCCTGGCAGTCTCTGTGTAATAAATTTGGACAAACTCCTATAGGATCCTCATCTTTCTCATCTTTTTTGTTGGCGATCCACTACAGGATATGGGGGATATCTACAGCAAAAACGCCCTCCAATCGATCGCTAAACTCCAGAAGCTTCCACTATCGAAGCAAGCTTTCAATATTATATTTACTGTAAGCCTGTTTTTACATTAGCCGAAAGTTTTCTAAAAAATAACGACTTGGTTACGTGTCGACCCACTTGTGGCTCCATCATAATCTCTTAAACTGAGAGCGAAAGCGACGAATCTTCTTATTACGAACCATGACGAAAGTCGGGACTTTTTGTTGACAAACCGGGGACCGCTTGAACTAAGGGGAGGGGGGTTGGACTTGCTTCTGTTACATCAAATTTTGACCTTTAATGCTCCCTATAAATATACGTAATCACGGTTTATTTTAAAGACTCGTTAAAGAATTAAGAAAGTTTATAGTGAACACTTGTGAAAGTGTACGCTTTTTTTAAATAATACAGCCGTAATATATGGCCGCTAATCATCTGCCGCTATATATCAACGTAGATAGCGTCACGTAGACGTAGATCAACGTAGACGTAAACGTTGAAATAACGTCAATTAGTCGTTAATTTTCCAACGTTATTCCCATGGAAGATGATAATAGAGCGAAGATGCTGCAAGTAACCTCATATTTTGAGGGAAGAAATGTATTTGTTACTCACGTGTAATTTTCTAAGCAAGTCTCCATAGGTCAAGGCCACTATCGTCCACGTAGGACAATGCTTAGGACTTGGCATATGTAGGTTACAGCCTATATATCTCTATTGTATGTAAGCCTACATCTTCATTGCACAAATAGGCCTTCATCTCTATTGTATATAGGGCGGCCGTGGCTGCGTGCTTCTTCCACGCATTTCTCGAGTGATGATGAAGGCCCGGCTGCTATTTTTAGATGTTCTTTATGCAAATTGCGGACTATAAACTTATTGTAATGAGGCTATTCATTTAATGAGGAAGTATCATCACTGGAGTAAAAGTGCAGTATCATCACCACTAAGGTACCAGTGCAGTATCATCGTCACTAAGGTACCATTGCAGTATCATCGTCACTAAGGTACCAGTGCAGTATCATCGTCACTAAGGTACCAGTACAGTATCATCACCACTAAGATACCAGTGCAGTATCATCGTCACTAAGTTACCATTGCAGTATCAGCGTCAGTAAGTAACCATATCATCGGTAATGATACCAGTGACTACAACGCAAGTCACGTGTTGCGTTAGCACAGACCTTGCAACGCTACCGCCGTGCGTGCAACTCTGCCGCAACGAGGTCACTGCCGTGCAACATTGGACACGCAACACAATTGTGTTGTGTGTCTTGTTTTAGTTGTGTGCAAGAGAATTGTTCTGTGTGTCTTGCGTGCAACACAATTGTATTGTTTTTAGCTCTCACGTTGTGTGTCGTAAAATTGTTCTCTGTGTAGTGTGTCTTGTGTATGACACAATTGTGTTGTGTGTCTTGTTTAAGTTGTGTGCAATAGAATTGTTCTGTGTGTCTTGCGTGCAACACAATTGTATTGTTTTTAGCTCTCGGCTTGTGTGTCGTAAAATTGTTCGCTGTGTGCTGTGTATTGTGTATGACACAATTGTGTTGTCTGTGTGCTGAGATTGTGTTAATACGCGTGCTGATAGTGCTTTAAAAATAATGGCCACAATTCCATCAACTTCATTCTACGTTTTCAAGCTTGAACGTTTTAATGCTTAACAATAAGTTCTATTTTAAGAAACTGGCTACGGTACTAATATCGAACAGAACTGCTCATTAAATTTCAATTTCAAATAAGATTATTATTAAAAATGAACTAATATAAAAATGTACAATTTCTAACGATGTGTGTTCTGGATAACTCTTTGCCATGCGTTGAAGTCGCCAGGGCCGAACTGTTTTACCTGCCGACTTTGATGAACTTTGACCCTCTACATGACCCACTACATGACCCACTGCATGACCCACCACATGACCCACTACATGACCCACTACATGACCCACTGCATGACCCACCACATGACCCAACATGACCCACATCATGACCCACATCATGACCCACATCATGACCCACATCATGACCCACTACATGACCCACTCTAGCGTCGCCGCCAGTCAAGGCCAGCGATCGGAAGTGCAGAACACGAGCTGTGTGAGTGCTGTGTGTGTGTAGTATGTGTAGTTTGTGTTGTGTGTGTGTATGATATGTATAGTGTGTGCTGTGTATGTATAGTATGTGTAGTTTATGTTGTGTGTGTATGATATGTATAGTGTGTGTATAATACGTGTTGTTTGTGTATAGTATGTGTAGTTTGTTACCAGTATGTGTAGTGTGTGCTGTGTGTAGTGCGTCTATTGTATATGTTGTATGTACTATGTGTGTTGTCATTGTTTTAAATTGTAACTCTTGTGTACTGTTTGTGCTTGTGTCGTTTCACACAAGCGTGTGTGTTGTGTGAATTGTGTGCATTTCTGCTATTTGCATGTGTTGTGTGTACATGTGTAGCCTTCACGCGCTACTTGTGTAAGTTCGTATGCAGTCGTGTGCGTAAGTAAAATATGTACGTAATTCATTACACTTTACGTTCGTAGGAACAACAAACAACGAAAAAATTTGGTTATAAATAACGAATTAATTTCCGAATGTTGGTGTTTTTATTGTTTTGGCCAGCTGTTTTCTACCAGCTTTCTTTCGCTGACTTTTTCTCTCTTTTCTTTCATTTAAACGTGAATAACGGCGTAGGAATTACTAATGACAAATGAATGTTTCCAGCGATAGTCGAGAAAAAACTTTATTACCGTTAAGAACGAACGTTTAACTACGGCTTTATCGTTAATTGGGTTTATTTATTTATCCACACCAAACCCAATTAACGATAATAATTATCGTTAATTGGGTTTCAGGCTCCTAAAACTGACTTATCTCGGTTGCAAGGACCGAATTCTGAAGTTAAACAACTGTACGACATCTTATTGGTAAACATTTTTTATACTATGAATCTTTGGGGTAGTTAACATAGAAGAATAAATGAACATTGCATAGGTGTATTAAGAGGTTCTCATCAAATTCTCAGATAAGTGTCAGTATTTTCTAGTTTTATTTATGGTATAATCAAGTAAAACCAACTTAACGTTATAAACATAGGGTTTCTGGACGGTTTACAATCGTTAAGTATGACCGGTAACGGGCCGGTTTACAATAGTAAAGTATGACCGGTAACGGGCCGGTTTACAATCGTTAAATGCGACCGGTTTCGGGCCGGTTTACAATCGTTAAGTACGACCGGTAACGGGCCGGTTTACAATCGTTAAGTATGACCGGTAACGGGCCGGTTTACAATCGTTAGATACGACCGGTAACGGGCCGGTTTACAATCGTTAAGTATGACCGGTAACGGGCCGGTTTACAATCGTTAAGTACGACCGGTAACGGGCCGGTTTACAATCGTTAAGTACGACTGGTTACGGGCCGGTTTACAATCGTTAAATGCGACCGGTTTCGGGCCGGTTTACAGTCGTTAAGTATGACCGGTTTCGGTCCGGTTTCTCTTTCATCGAAACTTTCGGTCCGCGTCGTCGAGATCCTGCAGCGCTGCGCTTGACGATCCAACTTTCGCTCGTGTTCTTCTTCACTTTCCGCTTTCCTTCTCACTTTCATAGTGCGTGCAGCACGGAGAAAGTGGCTGTAGGAGTGTGAGAGTGTCGACGTGGAAGTGATGCATTTGGATTAGAATTACTTCTAATTAATGCTTTAACTTCCCGCCATTGCTAATAACATTCTCGTAGAATTTCTTCAGCCCCCGTCCATTGCAATGTTTATTATGATGACATTTATGATTACTAGTTTCTATTCGTATTGATGTATTGCAAATTTTCTGAAAAATCAAAACATTCTACAAAAAAAACAATTTTTGTGACTATTTCACTTGTAAACGACAAAATTGGACGAATGTTTGCAGTGGTGATATGTACTCCAAGTAATTGAGTACAGATGTACTTAAAAATATACTTGAAATACTAAAATATATATAAATGTAATTCAAAGATAACTGTCGTAGACGTAGCAGGCGGATGTGCTGATGGGATGTACGGTAGACGTAACTGCTACAGACGTAGCAGGCGGATGTGCTGATGGGATGTACGGTAGACGTAACTGCTACAGACGTAGCAGGCGGATGTGCTGATGGGATGTACGGTAGACGTAACTGCTACAGACGTAGCAGGCGGATGTGCTGATGGGATGTACGGTAGACGTAACTGCTACAGACGTAGCAGGCGGATGTGCTGATGGGATGTACGGTAGACGTAACTGCTACAGACGTAGCAGGCGGATGTGGTGGTGAGATGTACGGTAGACGTAACTGCTACAGACGTAGCAGGCGGATGTGGTGATGGGATGTACGGTAGACGTAACTGCTACAGACGTAGCAGGCGGATGTGCTGGTGGGATGTACGGTAGACGTAACTGCTACAGACGTAGCAGGCGGATGTGGTGGTAGGAAGTGTAGGATGTGTGAACGCTGTGACATTTGCAGCGTGAACCTGGAAGTGTGAAGAGTGGAAGTGTGAAGTGTGGAGGTCGGTGAAAGTTGGCCGGGCAAGGCCGCCTGCTGCAGCCCTTAGTGCTGCAGTTACTGTTGCTGTTGTTGCTGTTAGTGGTGCTGTTGTTGCTGTTAGTGGTGCTGTTGTTGTAGCTGTTGTTGTTGTTAGTGGTGCTGTTATTGCAGCTATTGTTGCAGTTAGTGGTGCTGTTGTTGTAGCTGTTGTTGTTGTTAGTGGTGCTGTTATTGTAGCTGTTGTTGCAGTTAGTGGTGCTGTTATTGTAGCTGTTGTTGTAATTAGTGTTGCTGTTGCTGCAGTTATTTTTGTAATTAGTGTTGCTTTTCTTGCAGTTACTGTTGATGTTGCTGCAGTTATTGTTGCAGTTAGTGGTGCTGTTGTTGCAGTTACTGTTGCAGTTACAGTTGCTGCTGCTGCTGTTAGTGTTGCTGTTTTTGCCGTTAGTGTTACTGTTGGTGTACTGTTTTTACCACGTACTCCGGCAGTTGCAGTGTCTGCCGTTATTTCAATAACTGTCTGCAGTTTTCGCTGTTCCCGCTGCCTTAGCTTCATGTTCATTTCCTGTATTATATCTGCATTTCTACATCGTCTACTTGGCCTATTTCTTTGCACTTAATTTAAATTTAAATTGATCGTTTGATTTAAAC
Organism: Hyalella azteca; assembly: GCF_000764305.2. Taxonomy (NCBI): domain Eukaryota; kingdom Metazoa; phylum Arthropoda; class Malacostraca; order Amphipoda; family Hyalellidae; genus Hyalella; species Hyalella azteca. The sequence continues at coordinate 123,039 of NW_025947651.1, forward strand.
CTTACTAAGGGCACAGATAATCCCATCAAGGGTAAACTAAGGCGCCAGTTTATCGGCCTTATCAGTGCCGCCATATCGCCGCGACCTTGTCCGATAACGTCGCGTGTTTGGTAGACAATCTCGCTGCATCCTTGATGTTTGTTTACCCCAATGATTCTATCAGTATTATACTCCATTATTATTATAATATTTATAGGATTACCATTATTACTATTATTATTATTTTATAATTATAATTAGTAGTATTATTACTTCACCCCAACACTTACATCAGTATTCTACTCCATTATTCTTATAATCTTTGTATTATTACCATTATTAATATTAGTATTATTTTTATTATTATAATTAGTATTGTTATCACTTTAAATTAACTGTTCTTTGACTTTGTTCCTTGGTTATATATACTTCTCATAATTCTAATTTCACTATATTCAAGTATTGATAATATGAATTTATATCTTTCGATGTTTAGAGAATATAATTCAGCGCTTCCATGTAAACTCTAATACACATTTATCAATTGATGCTTCATAATACTTTATTATATCTATTATAATTTATTATATCTATTATACTTTACTATATCTTATAGTTTATTTATACCCAACTATAGCTATTATCGAAAGAAAGGCATAAGTGTTTTGACTGAAGTGAAGGTCATCTCTACAAGGTCAAGATCTCAGTATCGTGCTAGTACTACTGCATTGTACCCATACCGTATACTGTGTACATATATACTGTGCTGTACCTGTACCATACATACCTGTATATATACTGCACCGTACCATACCGTACTGCATTGTACCCATACCGTATACTGTGCACATACTGCACCGTACCCATACCGTACCGTACCTTTTACCGTACCTATATATACGGGACCCTGCTCCTACTGTACAGTATTCTTACAGTAAACTTCGTATACTGCACACTATTCTTACAGTACACTACGTTTACTACATGCCCTTACTACATCGTTCCCTAAACTGCACCGTAGTACTCGATACTGAACTGCACGTTGTACAGTGTAACAATGCTGCACCGTACGAGATCAGTGTTGTACCAGTACTGCAGATATTCGTTATTTGCTGCACCATTACTATACCGTACTTGTATGTACTGCACCACTGCTGCACCGTATACTGTACTTTGCATATAAACTACTGTCTTATTTTGAAATTAAAGCTGTAATTAGCGCTCATTAGTGAAGACTTTTTGCTGTGTTCCAATTCCATCCTAAGCCTATCATTATAAAAAACAATCGCTGTGTTTATAACATAGATTATATTTAATATTAATAAAGATAACATGTAAACAACGATCAAGTTATTGATTTACGTTCCTCACGCAATTTATTTCTGACTCGTGCAGTTCACACAGACGGGAGCAGTTCTACAGACGGTAGACTTCACCTGTCGTCTGTCAATCCCAACCCGTCTGCTTCCACCTTATCCACCAGCAACCCTCAGCACCACCTCCACCCTCAGCACCAGCAGCAGCAGCGTGCTCGAGAACAGCAGCAATATCGGCTGCAGCAGCTGCACCACAGCAGCAGCATCCAAGAACTGCTGCGCAACGCTCCTGGACGCAACGGCAGCAGCAACAGCAGCAGCAGCGGCCACAGCAGCAACAGCAATAGCCCCATCAGTGGCTACAGCAATAACAGCACAATCACCCCCAGTAATAACAGCACTGCAAGTGCTGGGCACAATAACGGTTATTACAACCTCAATCCTGCAGCACATTCCGGACACCGCACCACCTACCACAACACAAACGGTCAGTACAATTTCAATTAACCTAGTACATTTCATTTATTCTAGTACGAGTACATTTTATTTATTTTAGTACATTTCGTTAATCTGTTATTTTTTATTTATAATAGTACATTTCATTCATAATAGCACATTTCATTCATTTTAGTGCATTTCAAAATAACGTTCATCGTGTTTGATGATACGATTTTAGACATCCTTTAAATGAAAACTTCATGCCGTTTAAACCGTATACATTTTATTTATGAATAACTCATTTCCCTGAGTAGAGAATGAACTATGAAAAAATATTAAAATATAGACTAAAATATATTTTTCTTAGTAGGCTATTCATAATGAAAGGCTTACAAATAATATTATCGAGTTATTATGCAATCTAGTACAACAGGAAAACAGTAATCAAAAGTTAATGAGATCTACATTATAGCCGCGAATAACTAGAGCTGTCAAGGTCAAGCTGTTGCGTGCGCAAAAACCAGCGCCTTGGATCCTCCTAAGTCGTTAGTCACGCAAAAAAATAACTACCACGGCAAGGCAAAAAAAAAACATTCGTTGCTTCCTTCACCTCAATTACTGGGCAAGCAAAGAGAAGCGCGCTGATTGGCCAGCGTGGGAGGTGTGACGTAGTAGCGCGTCGTGATTGGCTGCGGTGTCCATGACGTCACCGTTCATTGATTGAAACTTGCAGGGGCGTGACGTCACGCGTTGACGTCACGAGACGGTCATTTAACTCGTTGCCATGGCGACCAAAACACAGTTTCGAGGGCGGCTGTAAACTTAGAACCTCAAGGGCAACTTGGAACTGTACTGTGAACTTGAGCTCAATTATAACTTTGAAGATAGAGAATGTAACTTCAAACTTGGTCCATGCCTCGAGCTTCATTTAAAGCGAACCTATAAACTATTCATTCATTTTTAACCGCTATTTGTTTAAAAATTGTGTATCATTCAGGCTACCTTGTCTATTGAGTATTCTAATATCCCATAGGCCTATGATGAAGAGATTTGAGTGGGAGAAGGGATTGAGTGGGAGAAGGGATTGAGTAGTAGAAGGGATTGAGTGGCAGTGGCATTTGAGGGATAAAGAGTGTGAGAGGAGGGAAAGAAAGCGAGGAAAAGAGTGAAGAGAGAGAGAGAGAGAGGGAACAGAGATAGAGATAAAGGACGAGGAAAGTAAGACGATGTAAAGTATGAAGTAAAGAGAAAGTTGTGAGTAAGAGTAAAGGAAATAAATTATAAAATGAGAACTTGAAGTGCATATAAGTTCTATATACCCAGGAAAATGAGTTAAACTTTGCCCCAAAAAGCGATGTACTTTTTGCCATTGTGTGAGTCATCCTCATCTAGTTTGGCCCTGTAAAAAGGGCGTATCACTGCTACGTCCGCTTTACCCTCGTGACATGTGTTGAAGTGTGTCAATATGTGGACAATATAATAAATAATACATATATGTAAGTGGACTTTGAGTGAGGGTAGTGAGGGCTGGTGAAGTGTACACTGAGTGAGGGGAGTGAGGGAGAGGGGAGTGAGGGCTGGTGAAGTGTACACTGAGTGAGGGGAGTGAGGGCTGGTGAAGTGTACACTGAGTGAGGGGAGTGAGGGCTGGTGAAGTGGACACTGAGTGAGGGTAGTGAGTGCTGGTGAAGTGGACACTGAGTGAGGGGAGTGAAGTGATAGGCTCCACTGCAGTATGGATGGTAAACCTTTACCACGTCTCCCTGACATTTACGTAAGTTTGTTACGCAAAATATAGACGATATCGTGTGTTCATGTTCCCTCTCCCCTCACTTACCCTCACATAACCGACCAATAGCAGCCGAGCATTCCTACGTACAAATTCATGAGAAAATGTTAAGGTTAAGCGCTGAAACCGCAACTCTTTGACGAAAAGCTCGTCCTAAATCTTAAGCGAAAGGTTAAATGGTTTAAGCTCATGAGCGACATAATATAAAATTAAGAAAGGTTAGATTGATAATTGACAATCAACTGGTGTATTAGGTGTAATTCACTGTTAGGATACTCTAGACAATTCTTTCGCTTGTCTCGAGTAATGTTTAATATTTATAGTTCTAATTGCTCCACAAATACAATATTTTGGGATTATTTTAATGTAAGATAAGTTTTGATGATTTTCAACGTATCTTGATGTTTTCTTAATTGCAAATATACGAAAGGAACTTGTCGAGCATATTACCTCCAATATATTTTAGCTGTTCTACTCTACAATTTTCAATTTAATTTTAAAAGAACGGTTGTTTTTGACGATAATAATTAGAAACGATAATTAGTAACGATAATATTAATCAAGCTGTAAAATGGAACAAAAATTAGCACTGCTTGTAATTAAAGTAATTAATTGAGCGTGTGAGATGCATTTGAGTGGTTGCATCTGAGAGTTACTTGAGGGAAATGTATAGCACAGCTTACAGGTACAGTCAGGCACAGGCTTAGGTACAGTCAGGCACAGGTACAGCCATGCACAAGCACAGGCAAGCCAAGCACAGGCACAGGCACAGGTACAGTCAGGCACAGGTACAGTCAGGCACAGGCACAGGTACAGTCAGGCACAGGTACAGTCAGGCACAGGCACAGGTACAGTCAGGCACAAGCACAGGCACAGCCTCTAGGTCGCGCTATCGACCGAGCCCCCCCCCCCTCCTATACAACTGCCCCCCGGGGGTTGAGGGAGGGGAGCTTGCGTCACGGACCCCTCAAGGGGGTAGAGGGGAGCTGTTATGCACTAGCGTGGGTGATCGCTCCTGTCCCTCTTAACCTTTCCCCTTTTCTTCCCCCTTCCTCACCCTCCTTTTCTTCCCTCTTCATCACCCTCCTTTTCTTCCCCCTTCCTCACCCTCCTTTTCTTCCCCCTTCCTCACCCCCCCTTTCCCCATTTTTGTAATGCATTATATATGCTACAAAGGAACCTTCCTTCTTCTTTCCTAGTGTCCAGCTTTTCATTGTTTATAATATATCTGTTCTAATTAATTCTAAGAATACTTTTAATCTCGTTCCATTTTATGTACATTCTTCGATAAGTTAGTTATCCAGCAGCCTTCAGATTATTCCTCTAATAAAATGTAATAACAATAAGTGGAAATAAATGTTAGAGTAACTCGGGTATTTAGTGATACCAACGAGCGACATTCTGCTTGCTGGAAAGCTAAGGTTACTCATGGAAAGGGCAACGCATTTTTTTATATATTACTTCTCCTATTTCTTAGCATACATTCCTTGCTACTTACAACTTTCTGCTCTGACTTTTGTATAAAAAGAGAAAATAGCTGTAGTTTTTGGTTACTAGTTAGTAGTTATCTGCAGAATAAGATTACGTAAATTTTCTTGAATATATAAAACGAAAACAATCTTACATTTTTATTTAAAAAGTTCACGTATTTACTTCGTTGGATTTTGCTTGCGAAAAATTGTTTTCTCTGCGCTTTTTACCTTCTACTCCATTTAACCACATCCAATCTGTGGCCTTTTATTGCCTTTCTTCCTTGTCCATCGTTCTTTTCCAAAAAACACGCCTTTGTCTCCAGGTAGTAAGTTCTTTTCTACCCAAAAGTAGGTAGAAATGTGAAGAAGGTTCTTGTTCTTCCCCCCAAATAATGCGCTACCTCAAAAGAAAGTCCTGATCTCATACAAAAAAATTAAGAATTTTAAAATAATTCATTGTTTCTTTAAAAATTCCTTGTTTCCTACAATTGTAGAGAACTTATAAAAATACAACCCAAGACTTATAAAAATATAACTCAGTACTCACTGCAGTGAGTGACAGAGAGCGCATTTTCTCGTCGACGCAAACTTGAGGTCACGGACGGACAGACAGACAGACAGACGGACAGACGGACATGGCGAGCACAATAGTGCATTTATTCCATAAATGGGAAAATGCGCTTAAAAAGGCTCAAAATAAAAAATTCTATAATAAAAAGTCTCAAAATTAAAAGACCTACAATATAAGTCCTAAAAATAAATCCTAGCAAGACCGCCCGAAACAAGTCCCCGGCGCCCGTCAGCAACACAGGTTATTTGTGGTCAGCAGCGTCCAGCTGACACTCCAGCCGCCCCATCCGTGACGTCAGCGGGGGGCGCATCACAGCCCCCCTTTGGGGGGCGTGGGGAGGGGCTTGGTGTTGAGGGGTGTGTGTTGGTAGGAGAAGGCTGTTGGTATGAGTGTGTGAAGGCGTTAGTCGGGCATTCAGTTTCTGGAGCATCAAAGACACTAATTATAATTTTTTTACAAGAGGTATAGCAAAGGTTCAGTTTCTGGAGCGTCAAAGACACTAATTATAGTTTTTTTACAAGAGGTATAGCAAAGGTTCAGTTTCTGGAGCGTCAAAGACACTAATTATAGTTTTTTTACTAGAGGTATAGCAAAGGTTCAGTTTCTGGAGCGTCAAAGACACTAATTATAGTTTTTTTACTAGAGGTATAGCAAAGGTTCAGTTTCTTGAGCATCAAAGACACTAATTATAATTTTTTAACAATAGGTATAGCAAAGGTTCAGTTTCTGGAGCGTCAAAGACACTAATTATAATTTTTTTACAAGAGGTATAACAAAGGTTCAGCTTCTGGAGCGTCAAAGACACTAATACAATTTTTTAACAAGAGGTATAGCAAAGGTTCAGTTTCTGGAGCGTCAAAGACACCAATTATAATTTTTTAACGAAAGGCATAGCAAATTTGACCGGAACTAGCGACTACATAATCAGGGTGATTCGACCTTGTCAAAGTTCTGACGTAAATCATTGTTAATTACTTACGATGCTCTCTCTTGGCCACCGTCATAGTCATCGTTATTTGCTCTGGTCGTCGTTTGTTCTCGTCAGTTCAAAACATCGTATTCGTATTCATCATCCATCTGAATGGATAGGTGCAGTCATTGTAGCCCGTGTCCAGCCTTACCTTTTTTGGATCGTACCATGACCGTAAACAGGATCTCAAACGGCCTTTTTGGACTTATTCCGAATCTGGAACATCGTTATCTTTAATTGTGCCGAACTCGTGTCGGTTTTTGAATAGTCAATAAATCACAAACTTGGTGGAAAATCTTGCTTTTTCTTGTGCGTAGCTCTGGTTATTCATTACCTGGATATATCTTGAATCTTTAATTATATAGAAGCTTGAAAAATCTTGAATCTAGAAGAATCATGAAGAATCTTGAATCTTGAACAATCTTGAAAAATCTTGAATCTTAAAATGTGTACGTGGGCCGCTATGTGTACATCGGCCGCTACTTGTACATAAGTTTTGACTGTATGACCCCTGTAGCTCAATAAAAATAGTAATCAATATGGTTCACTATCCATAGTAACATTTCGACTCTTACCAAAAATTTTTCATTAGAGTTGAAACTCGACCTTTTCATGGTTCCACGGATGAAAGACACCGTAAAATTCATTCGCGTCAGCTGTGTATGCATATTCAGGCTTCGTATTTATGCTTAATCATGCTCTGAATTCATTCAACATGTTAATCGATGTTTCTCATCGCAGAAAGTATTTTCGTAAATATTCAAATATTCAGTACTTAAATTCGGATATTGGTTCGTCTCGATTATATATTCCTTTGAACTATTCGGATATACTTGAAGCTTTTCGCTGAATTAACGGCGTATTTTTCTTATTCTAAAACTTGATGAAGACGAGTAATTTTCTTCTTTGTTCTTTCGTAGGTTACAATCAAACTCTCTGATCTTGTGCACCTATCAAGCTGTCCGAAAATTCAAGTTTCGAGAGTTTATTATTGCTTTTCAGCTCAAGAAAAAAAACCTTGATGTTATTTCTCTCGCTTCCGAGTCGCAGAAAAGAAACAATCCTGATCCGGTCATTGAGCGCCCTAGGGAATTTTTTTTGCGTTAGAAGGTCCTAAAAACAACTGGCCGGAAAAGCGAGGTTGTTATGGCCGATGCTGGCAAAAATGTGACCTTCCATCGCCAGAACAAAACATCTACAAAAACTCAGCTGGAACTCGAGGGAGGGGAGGGGAAGGGTTTGACCATCGCCGATTTTTGATCTAAAGACCGAAACCGGAAATGTTTGTCGACCTCTGACCAGTTCGTAAACAAGCTGCACAAACGAACGGTCGAATTTTTCGTCTAATCGTAGAAACGTTTTTTGTTGTTATTTCCCCGAATGACCATGTATTCGTTTTTTCGTTTTAATTGGGATTTTTTTATTATTTCTTTATGTAATTCTGTCATGTACCATACAGATGCAATCTATTTCACGATTCCAGAAAGAGAGGATTAGTTTAACCCCCCCCCCCCGAGAAAAATTGTTGTAATGATTTTCGAAAATGAATTCAAAACCTTACCAGATATGAACCGTTATTCATTGATACCGAGTATACTTAATTTTTACTTTAATTTGTTTTTACTATACTTAATGTTTACTTAATTTTTACCGAGTCCTACAATAAGTTTCCTGTTACACTAAATCACGTAATCCTGTTAACAATAATATAGCTTATGTATTGTAGTTCAAGAAGACATTTTAATTATATATATATATATTGCAATTTAAACATAAGATACCACCATTGAACCATGGATGAAACGCGCCCCAACAGCCCCCATTTCTTGCGGAGCCAGGCTTCAAATAAAACGTTAAAAATCCAATCTCATTATGACATTTTTTAAGATCTTTTACTTATTCTCATTTGCATCACCCTATAGTTTTTCTCTTTTTTAATCCTTATTTTGTTCTCCTTATTGCGCAGGTTCGCTGCCGCCGTCTCCAGCAGACTCAGGAGTCTCAGACGTCGACTCGTCGTCTGGTCAGAACCTCAATGATGGTGAGTGCAGCATATTAAAATGAGTCGTGAATCATTATAATATTACAATGAATCATTATAATATCACAATGAATCATGAATCATTATAATATTACAATGAATCATTACGATATCACAGTGAATCATGAATCATTATAATATTACAATGAATCATTACAATATCACAATGAATCGTGAATCATTACAATATCACAATGAATCATTACGATATCACAATGAATCGTGAATCATTATAATATTACAATGAATCATTACGATATCACAGTGAATCATCACAATATCACGATGAATCATCACAATATCACAATGAATCATCACAATATCACAATGAATCATCACAATATCACAGTGAATTGTAACAATATCACAATGAATCATCACAATATCACAGTGAATCATCACAATATCACAGTGAATTGTAACAATATCACAGTGAATTGTAACAATATCACAATGAATCATCACAATATCACAGTGAATCATCACAATATCATGATAAATCATTACAATATCTCAATTAATCGTGAATCATTTTACGTTGAAAATAATCAATTGTTTGATTTATGAAGGCTTTGAATTATTAGCTGCGAATAATAACTCACCGACTGATGAGTCTTACTCAGCATTGAATGCTGTTCATGTTATTCGTTCTTTGTTGAACACTTGCAGACATCTTGCTTCTAATTGATGTGTATGTCATTCATTCTTGATGAATGAATCATGCGAGTGGCTATTCATCATGTTTGGGTGAAAAATGAATTGTTTATGGACACATTTATCATGGGAAGAATTCTTTCCTCAGTTTATAAATGATATAGATGCATTTTAACTAGAACATGTGTGGAAGATTAATTGTTTTTGGACACATTTATCATGCGACGTGATATAAATATAAATTTATATCATTTTTATATATCATTTTATATATCATTTTATAAATGATAAAGATGCATTTCCACTAGAAATTTTGTGTTTTACAGTTTGCAGTAGCAACACCCCCGACTCACCTCCCTCCCATTCATACGGGCTCCATGGAGGCCCCCCCTCCCGCCTCCACCTCCCCCACCACCAGCTCCACCAACAACACCTCCATCAGCAACACCTGCAGCAACAACAGCAACACCATATGTTGCAACACCAACAACAACCTAACCACCATATGGTCGGATACCATAGAGGTCAGTATCTCTGTCATCTATATAGTATAGTGAATCTTTCTACTTCTATATATAATATAGTGAATCTTTCTACTTCTATGTATAATATATTAAATCTTTCTACTTCTATATATAATATAGTGAATCTTTCTACTTCTATATATAATGTATTAAATCCTTCTACTATATGTAATATATTAAATCTTCCTACTTCTATGTATGATATATTATATCTTCCTACTTCTATATGTAATATATTAAATCTTTCTACTTCTATATATAATATATAAAATCTTTCTACTTCTTAGTATAATATGTTACATTTTTCTATCTCGATATATAACACATTAAATCATTCTATTTCGTGTCTTGGATCGTTATCACTTGCTATATTGTTTTTTGAATGTTAAATATTTGAGAATTTTTTTTACAGTTGGAAGTGTCGTATGAAGAATATTTTTAAGAATGTCTCGCCAAATTTAGCAATGTTGAAATCCGAAATTATGTCCAGCATGTTTAAACCAAAATTTAAAAATTTGAATCAAAATTTAATATCTTTAAATCGAAATTTGAAATCTTAAAAATCAAAGTGTAAAATCTTCAAATCAAAATTTAAAATCTTTATATCAAAATTTAAAATCTTTTTACAAAACTTTAAAATATTCAAATCAAAATATAAAATCTTCATGCAAAAATTTAAAATATTCAAATTAAAATTTAAAATCTTTATCCCAATATTTAAAATATTTTAATCAGCGCTTAAAATCAATGTCTTCGTTTGTTTTTGCAGCGTTAATTGAAATAACGCAATTATAAATTGTGCATGTTAAAAAACGAACAAAACGAAAGCGTATCCGCGGAGCCAGAAAACGACAAAGCAAAACCCGTTGCAATAAAAACTTGAAGGCTTGGCAAACCAGTATACCTACTAAAAAATAGTGTACGCTTAGATAGACCAACTATCCGCTCTAGAAATCTTCTAGAAACCGGATTGTTGTGCAAGCCTGACGCAATCCGGCGTAGAAACCGAAAGCGGTTTCTTGTCGGTACGATCAAGCGCTGGCTACCTACGTAATACACGTTCCTAGATACGATACGTAGTGACACATGGTTATGTGATACACGTACCTAGATACGTAACGTAGTAACACATGGTTATGTGATACACGTACCTAGATACGATACGTAGTGATACATGGTTATGTGATACACGTACCTAGATACGATACGTAGCTATACATGGTTATACGATACTCTTACCTAGTGATACATGGTTATGTGATACGTAGCGAGTCTCAGTATCTATATTACAGTTAACAGCTCGCATCTATATTCATATACATTTTATCTTGTACAAAATAATTAGCTTGAGACTATTTAACTGAACATTTTGTTGTTCATTGCAGACTCACCGAGCAGCAGCAGCAACAACAGCAGTTATGGCATGTCGCTTTCTGCGGGGGGATTCGTAGACCCCAACTCGGGGCCGGTGCCTCCTAGCTATCCTACAGGACTCTCTGCCACATCACACATGTCCTCAACATCCTCACACCACAACATGCAGTCATCACACGCGATGTCGTCACCACACACGCTGCCCGCGTCACCACACTACGGTCAGATGACTCCAAGTAACGATTTATCATCACTTCTGATGGGACAAACATCATCACACTTGGGGCATCATTTGGGCATGAGCCAACATCCGTTGAATAACGTGAATCCTTCGAGTCCTTCGTCAGCGGAGGATTTCTTCATGGTGGATATGCAGATGAGCGGCAGGATGAAAAAGAAGGGACGTAAGCCCAAGCCTCTGGAGGGGGGATCTAACCCCCAGCAATGTAGCAAGAGGAAGAGCAGAGAAGGTGAGAAATGTCGTTGTTTGCGGTATAATGAATATATATTCATTGTTTCATTACTCAAAATAACGCTTGTAATACGAATAATAATTCAAACTTAAAACACGGCAATGTACATAGTTCTTAGCATCAACGACTAACCCAACTTATCGTTCTCAGGATCAACGACTAACACAACTTATCTCTCTAAGTATCAGCGACTAACACAACTTATCATTCTCACGATCAACGACTAACACAACTTATCGTTCTCACGATAAACGACTAACACAACTTATCGTTCTCACGATCAACGACTAACCCAACTTATCGTTCTCAGGATATACGACTAACACAACTTATTTTTTTTTCATTGATCAACGACTAACCCGACTTATCGTTCTCGTGATCTACGACTAACACAACTTATTTTATTCATTGATCAACGACTAACCCAACTTGTCGTTCTCACGACCAACGACTAACCCAACTTATCGTTCTCAGGATCTACGACATTCCTATGGGAGTTCCTACTGAAGTTGCTACAGGATAGCGAGTGNTTCTATTTCGTGTCTTGGATCGTTATCACTTGCTATATTGTTTTTTGAATGTTAAATATTTGAGAATTTTTTTTACAGTTGGAAGTGTCGTATGAAGAATATTTTTAAGAATGTCTCGCCAAATTTAGCAATGTTGAAATCCGAAATTATGTCCAGCATGTTTAAACCAAAATTTAAAAATTTGAATCAAAATTTAATATCTTTAAATCGAAATTTGAAATCTTAAAAATCAAAGTGTAAAATCTTCAAATCAAAATTTAAAATCTTTATATCAAAATTTAAAATCTTTTTACAAAACTTTAAAATATTCAAATCAAAATATAAAATCTTCATGCAAAAATTTAAAATATTCAAATTAAAATTTAAAATCTTTATCCCAATATTTAAAATATTTTAATCAGCGCTTAAAATCAATGTCTTCGTTTGTTTTTGCAGCGTTAATTGAAATAACGCAATTATAAATTGTGCATGTTAAAAAACGAACAAAACGAAAGCGTATCCGCGGAGCCAGAAAACGACAAAGCAAAACCCGTTGCAATAAAAACTTGAAGGCTTGGCAAACCAGTATACCTACTAAAAAATAGTGTACGCTTAGATAGACCAACTATCCGCTCTAGAAATCTTCTAGAAACCGGATTGTTGTGCAAGCCTGACGCAATCCGGCGTAGAAACCGAAAGCGGTTTCTTGTCGGTACGATCAAGCGCTGGCTACCTACGTAATACACGTTCCTAGATACGATACGTAGTGACACATGGTTATGTGATACACGTACCTAGATACGTAACGTAGTAACACATGGTTATGTGATACACGTACCTAGATACGATACGTAGTGATACATGGTTATGTGATACACGTACCTAGATACGATACGTAGCTATACATGGTTATACGATACTCTTACCTAGTGATACATGGTTATGTGATACGTAGCGAGTCTCAGTATCTATATTACAGTTAACAGCTCGCATCTATATTCATATACATTTTATCTTGTACAAAATAATTAGCTTGAGACTATTTAACTGAACATTTTGTTGTTCATTGCAGACTCACCGAGCAGCAGCAGCAACAACAGCAGTTATGGCATGTCGCTTTCTGCGGGGGGATTCGTAGACCCCAACTCGGGGCCGGTGCCTCCTAGCTATCCTACAGGACTCTCTGCCACATCACACATGTCCTCAACATCCTCACACCACAACATGCAGTCATCACACGCGATGTCGTCACCACACACGCTGCCCGCGTCACCACACTACGGTCAGATGACTCCAAGTAACGATTTATCATCACTTCTGATGGGACAAACATCATCACACTTGGGGCATCATTTGGGCATGAGCCAACATCCGTTGAATAACGTGAATCCTTCGAGTCCTTCGTCAGCGGAGGATTTCTTCATGGTGGATATGCAGATGAGCGGCAGGATGAAAAAGAAGGGACGTAAGCCCAAGCCTCTGGAGGGGGGATCTAACCCCCAGCAATGTAGCAAGAGGAAGAGCAGAGAAGGTGAGAAATGTCGTTGTTTGCGGTATAATGAATATATATTCATTGTTTCATTACTCAAAATAACGCTTGTAATACGAATAATAATTCAAACTTAAAACACGGCAATGTACATAGTTCTTAGCATCAACGACTAACCCAACTTATCGTTCTCAGGATCAACGACTAACACAACTTATCTCTCTAAGTATCAGCGACTAACACAACTTATCATTCTCACGATCAACGACTAACACAACTTATCGTTCTCACGATAAACGACTAACACAACTTATCGTTCTCACGATCAACGACTAACCCAACTTATCGTTCTCAGGATATACGACTAACACAACTTATTTTTTTTTCATTGATCAACGACTAACCCGACTTATCGTTCTCGTGATCTACGACTAACACAACTTATTTTATTCATTGATCAACGACTAACCCAACTTGTCGTTCTCACGACCAACGACTAACCCAACTTATCGTTCTCAGGATCTACGACATTCCTATGGGAGTTCCTACTGAAGTTGCTACAGGATAGCGAGTGTTGTCCTAAGTACATCAAGTGGACTAACCGCGAGAAAGGAGTCTTCAAACTCGTCGACTCTAAGGCCGTGTCCAAACTCTGGGGCCAGCACAAGAACAAACCCGACATGAACTACGAGACCATGGGCAGAGCGCTCAGGTATATATCAACTTATTATTATATTATAATTAGTATTATATTAGTAATTGGTAGTATATAAGAGCGCTCAGGTATATATCAACT
>NW_025947652.1:0-557 GCF_000764305.2 Hyalella azteca
TGCTGTACATCGCGAGCGTTCGTGTAAAATAAGATCTACAGCAAGGCTGGTGCAAAGAAGATCGTGTCGGAACACATGCTCGTAACGTTGGAAATGTGTAGAACATATGGACATTACTGCTGTACATCGCGAGCGTTCGTGTAAAATAAGATCTACAGCAAAGCTGGTGCAAAGAAGATCGTGTCGGAAACATGCTCGTAACGTTGGAAATGTGTAGAACATATGGACATTACTGCTGTACATCGCGAGCGTTCGTGTAAAATAAGATCTACAGCAAAGCTGATGCAAAGAAGATCGTGTCGGAAACATGCTCGTAACGTTGGGAATGTGTAGAACATTTGGACATTACTGCTGTACATCGCGAGCGTTCGTGTAAAATAAGATCTACAGCAAAGCTGGTGCAAAGAAGATCGTGTCGGAACACATGCTCGTAACGTTGGAAATGTGTGGAACATATGGACATTACTGCTGTACATCGTGAGCGTTCGTGTAAAATAAGATCTACAGCAAAGCTGGTGCAAAGAAGATCGTGTCGGAACACATGCTCGTAACGTTGG
>NW_025947653.1:0-790 GCF_000764305.2 Hyalella azteca
TATATTGATGAATATAAGACAATAAATGTCTTGATGAATATATGACAATAAATATCTTAATGAATATAAGGCAATAAATATATTGATGAATATAATACAACAAATATCTTGATTAATATAATACAATAAATATCTTAATGAATATAAGGCAATAAATATTTTGATGAATATAAGACAAATATAAATATTATTATTTGCCATAATAATATATATATAAATATATTTTTCATAAATATTTTTTTTAACAATTCAATTTAGTGATGCTAAATACAATATTTTCACCATAGTTCCGCATGCTGTGGCTGATGATAGTGATGAGTCCGATGGTGCTGCTCACCATCTGTCTCTTATACACATCTAGATGTGTATAAGAGACAGACGGTGGACCAGCGTACGCAGCTGCGGAGGAGGAGGAAGGTTATATATGTTTAATACTTTAATTTATACATTGTAATAAATTAATACAATAACCGTAGAGAAAGGTGATATATGCTTAATATTTTATTTATATATTGTAATAAATTAATACAAAATACGTAAAGGGAGGTAATATATGCTTAATATTTTAATTTATACAGTATAATATATTATTACGATATCGTTAGAGGAAGGTTATATACATGCTTAATATTTTAATTCATACATTAAAAAAATTAATATAATATACCTAAAGGAAGGTGATATATGCTTAATATTTTAATTTATACATTATAATAAATTAATACGATATACGTAGAGGAAGGTGATATATGCTTAATATTTTAATTTATACATTATAATAAATTAATAC
>NW_025947654.1:0-4883 GCF_000764305.2 Hyalella azteca
CATTCAATTTGCAAATAAACTATCTACAAAATGTTCATCCCGATTTTTCTAGTTTCATTATAGTTTGAATTTTATTCTGCAAAAAGAGGGGGGTGGCGCGTGGAAAATCGAAAAATTTCCGAACATTTTGGAAAAATGCCCTGCACTTCTACAAAAATTGGAATTTCAAAAAAAGGGGATGAACATTTTGTAGATGAAGACCTCACGCATCGAATAATATGTGTATCGATGTTGTAGCTTAGAAATCCTAGGACAAGATCCATTTCTACAGTACCCCCTTTTATAGCCGTTTTCTAAGAATTTCACGTTTTCTTTCATTTTTTTCGAAAAATGTACACGAACAAAATGCGAGTTTTTTTCCATTTTACATATGTGTACCAAGTTTCAGAGTGATTCGACTGTAAATAGCCGAGATAATTTTTAGGGTAGACGCTCCCCATAATACAGATATTTTCAAAAAGCACAATTCATCGTGCACAATCCACACTGTAGATAGTAATATCTTCTCAGAGTTATTTAGAACATCCGACGCGCTCGGCAAACATCCCAACTAAAACATTAAACCTGTTGCCAGACTTTGCCATGGCTATTTCAAACAAATTTTACGAGAATTGCATTCATCAATAATTTATTTGAGAGATAGATCATTGATGTTAAAATTAAGCATTGAAGGCCCTTTGTCGTCTTCGTTTTGCTAATCCTGTTTTATTTCAATGGTGTAATTTGCAGTGTTTTACTTGCTCCCTCGTGCTTGAGTTAATGAGCTATTCTACATGACTTCAAGCACTTGAGTAATGAAATGTTTAACCTTTGATATTATTGTTCCCACTTTTTAGCTACCCCCGACTTTTTCAGATGGAAGGCCAGTACAGAGTTTTGCTTCCCGACGGCCGTACCCAGGTTGTGGCGTATTTCGATAAAGGCCACGGCTACAATGCCGAAGTCACCTACATATAAACTCAGTACTCATCTTGAAATATTGAAAAAAAATAATTCAATAAATTTGCTTGGAAAATAAAAAGGGCTTTGTTTCATTGTTTGTTAATCGATTAAAATTAAGAATGTGCATTATTATTGTTACGGCTGTCAGCTCGGCCTCTAATGAGTTTCACAAGAATTATCGAGCAATCGAAAGGAATCTAAAAGCTGTTCAACTAGTAGCATGGTTACAATAGTATGTTAATAAATTATCTATGCATTAAATCATGGTTAATTAGAATACTGTATAGTATAGAATAGATAAGTGTGAAATAATAACTATGCTCATTAGATGTAAGAAGACATCACTGATAAATTTCGTTACTGTCATGTGAGCACGGATGTTAATGTGGTAGCATAGATTCGCCAATTTCTTTATAATATAAATTTGATAAAATAAATTAATTTTATGCCTTTTACTTGCCCGCATACCTCTGCAGGATTTGTGGTGATATTTACTAATTACTGTGGTGCTTGAGAAAGAATTTAATGTAGCTCATGAGGCCAATGCTACAAAAATTGCCTCGACATCGCTTAATACTAGGTAATTGATGTTGAAGTAACCTATTCGAATAATCCCAAAGCCTGGGTCCGAATATATTAAAAAATGAAATCTGTTACCCAGATCAAAAATTTTATGGCAAAATGCTAAAATCCTGGACATCAGCCATTTTTTCTAAAATTTCAGAACTGCGTCAGCGTGTAGAAAGCCACGATTACAAGAGATACGTCTTTGCATGGGGCCAAAGCCGTGTTGGTTGTTGTTTGGCGCCTCTAGAAAGCAGAAAAAGTAAGAGGTAGCACAGAGTGGTCAAAAAGAAGAAAGAGAAAAACAGTAGGTCACGAAAACAGGCGCATAAAGCAAATGGATGTGTATGGAGTTAGGTTGGAGTCGGAGAAGTGGAGAATGAGGACACCCGTTAAGGCTTCAGTCTATGGTAGAGTAAGGGGTGGGTTGTCTAACTTTTTGCATTAATTGCATACTCTACTCGATTTCTCCATTGAGAAATCTAGATTTGTACACTTTAGTGCCTTTCGCTTTTTTTCATTTTTATTGTTTAATTTTTTCAATTTCTTATCAACATTACGTACTGATGAGGGTGATAATGATGATGAAGATAATTATGTTGGTGGTGAACTGCCCGAGCCTTGGGGAGGGAACTGCTGTTTGTGGTTAGAGTTGTTGGTAGGTTTTGGTCGTCTTTTCTGCAAGTCACTTTCGGCGAGTTTCTTCTGTCCCAATCGCAGTGGTAATTCAGACCACTTGCGGCTGTACGCGTTCAACCAACACTCGTAACTTACGACCAAGCGCAGAGGTCCGTGGTATGTTTAGCCTTTTAGGTGCGATGGGTAGGTGGTTACGTGTAGAGAGGAAGTGGTGATGGGTCTGGTGCGATTATATTGAAGATTTGGGAAATTCGACGCTGCCTTGCTAAGACGTCGGGAGGGTATGTGAGATAATTAATCGAAGATCTGCGGTCCAAGTTTGTATGGTGGACCAGACTTGCACGCTTGCTGATTGAGGACAGCATTTATGGTGGGTATGTTGCATTGTTCATGTAGTGGTTTTTTAAGGTATGAATTCTATCCAGTGTGTGGTATTGGTAAATCTTAGTGCTGTGTTTTGCACTTTTTTCAGATAGGAAATGGATATTTCGGATAAGGTGTGTAATGGTATTTGGAGGTATATGAGAGAAGATAAAACGAATATGAGGTATAGAGTGCGTTTTGGGTTGTGAGGGAGGAAGAAGGATCCGTGTTGGTTTCAGAGGACTAATTCTTTTCTGGACTTTAAATGAGATCTAAAACCATCCGTTGTGAACTTGAATTCTGCGCATGCAGGACCTGCTGCTGCGCATGAAGCACTGCATGCAGGACCTGCTGCTGAGCATGAAGCACTGCATGCAGGACCTGCTGCTGCGCATGAAGCACTGCATGCAGGACCTGCTGCTGCGCATGAAGCACTGCATGCAGGACCTGCTGCTGCGCATGAAGCACTGCATGCAGGACCTGCTGCTGCGCATGAANTCTCTAAATGGCTGGCCAATTGTCCTCTTGATTTTAAGCCCCTTTTCTATAACCGCTGTCTCTTATACACATCTAGATGTGTATAAGAGACAGCCACTGAGAGTACCGTCACCGTGAGTGCCCATCTGAATTTGAGTATATTTAATGTATTACTTATTATTCGTGCTACACAAACTAATTTCAAACTAATTCCAATTTGAATATTAAAACCCTTTACTGGCCGTCTAATTTTTGAAAAATGTCGTCCTAATTATTATTTAGCAAACTGTTAGTCAAAGACAATATATTATATTCATAACTAACCCGGGCAACACCGGGTTTGCATGCTTATAGATTAAAATGATAAAAAAGTTCTAAGCAAATGTCATCACTCATCAGCGCTCGACTCCCCCTACCACTAAACCGCCCCGCTCCACCGTTACCCCCACAACTCCTATCACCGTAAGTTCACATTTTAATTTGCTTATATAGAATGAAATAATTACTATTTAGCTATCAAGATTGATTTCAAATGAGCTGTGTAAAATATCAAACAATTATGACTTTTCGTCATATTACTGGGCCATGTAAAGGTAATTATCAATACAAAGACGGTAATTTATTAATAATCATATTGCAAGGATTGTCTCTACCCAGGCGACGCCAGGGGCCATACTTTCAAAACTCGCTAAGTGAACGTAAGTACTTACGCTCTATTTTCTTGTCTATGATTGGTGGATTTTGCTTGAAAGGTCGTCACTGATTGGCTGCTGAACTTACGAGCTCTTAATTTTTTTTGAAAGTATAGGCCCTGGTTTGCTTCACAATAATACCTAGCTATAAATCCAGCGTAACGGACTATGCTTAGTTAACAATTTTAATTTAAAGAAGTAAAAAACTTGGCCAACCTGGATCTAATGCCACCAGGATTATCGAATGCTTTCAATACCCTTAAGGCTTTTAGGGTATTAAAAGTTAGGTGGAAGGCATTTAATACCCTTAACCCAAGGAGGTTGGCATTTTTTAGCATGTCCGGTTTTCTGGTTCATTTAGTTTTGTGTCCAGTGATCAAGTACAAATTAATAACGCAGCGAAATACCGGACGTAATTTTTTCCGGTAATCTGACCAGTGTCCGGAATGAGACCAATTTTGACTGTTTTGCCAAGTACGTAGTATTGCCCTATCTACCAGACTTTTTTAAAACATTCCCGGACATGGGTAGAAAACCGGACAAAATTGCGTCCGGTAATTGGTAAATAATCTCATTACCGGGCGCCCTAATGATATGTCGACAAAACTTAACATGCAAAAATCGCCAACCCCGTTAGGGTTAGGCGTTTCTAAAATCCTTCTTTGCATTTCTAGTGACCTTTCGACTGAGATTAGGTCAAGCTACATTGGTAAATTTTTTACTTTTTTGCAACTGAAAAAGGCGCGCCAAGCAGTGTCCGGTTTTGTGGAATTATAAACATTACATAATCAAATTTTATTCATCTAGCACTATATAAATATGCTTATAGTTAGCGGGCTTGTATTCAAACTAATTTCAAATGGTCTGATTGTAGTGTTATAAGCCCTCTAATGGCCGTCCGATATTTTAACTACGGCAAGTTAATTCTCATTTTATCAGACGGTAATTCAGGGATTATCATATTGAAAGGATTATATCTATCCCGGGTATCGCCGGGTTTGCATGCTATTTGCTATTAGATTATAATAATAAAAATGTTCTAAGCAAGTGTCATCTTTCATCAGCATGCAACTCCCACTACCACAAAACCGCCCCAAAACCGCAAAGTATGGCCCCAGTGGTCTAGAATATTGGGAGTCTGTTTACTTCTATAATGGGTTGGCTTAGTAACGTGCTGGACTAGGAAGGAGTCTCTCACAGACTCCA
>NW_025947655.1:0-676 GCF_000764305.2 Hyalella azteca
AAAAAAAATTCCTTTGCCATGCAGTCAAAAATATGATCTTGATAATTGACTGTGGTTGCCCATTGTTCACCAATGCTGCCAAGATTCACACATTGCAACAGAACAAAAAAAATTATGGCAGAAAATTAAAAAAAAATTAACTACCTATAAAAAATTAATTATGGCAGAATAAACATTCAACTCGATTTGAAAGTTTCAATATAGTACAATATTTATTAAAAACAAAATTATCACTACAACTTGGCAAATTCTAACATACCTCGTAGCTCGTGACAACAATAGGGCATACTATACTATAATATAGTATAGGTACAATATTTATTAAAAACAAAATTATCACTACAACTTGGGTAGGGTATAGGTGATAATTATATTAAATTACTCAATAAAAAAAATCAAATTCTGGCATACCTCATAAAATTATTCAATAAGAAAATAAATCATAGGTATAGTATCATATTTATAGGTGATAATTATATTAAAATATTAAATAAGAAAATAACTCAAATTGTCACACACCTCGTAGCTCGTGACAACAATAGGGCATACTATACTATAGTTATCAAAAACTATAGTTATAGCTATCAATATCTATCAAAAACAAAATTATCACTACAACTTGGTATATGGTAATTATATTAAATTATTCAATAAGGAAATAACACAAATTGTAACA
>NW_025947656.1:0-654 GCF_000764305.2 Hyalella azteca
TGGTCATTAATGGTCAGATTATTAATAGTCATTAATGGTCGGATGATTACTGGTCATCAATGGTCAATTGATTAATGGTCAGATGATTAATGGTCATAAATATTCACATGATCAATGGTCATTACTGGTCATCAATGATCAATTGATTAATGGTCAGATGATTAATGGTCGAATGATTAATGATGATTACTGGTCAGATGGGGACGAGTGTGACGAGTGGCAGAGGTCGCCAGCAGAGCGCGTGCTGCAGCAGCTCTCAGGAGTGCAGGAGCTGCCGTCCTGTCCCTGCCTCCTGCCGCCGCTGCCATCTGCTGCCACCACCGACATCCTCGACACCAACACTGGCAACATATTTAGGTTGGCTTCTATAGTATTTATATTTACGTTGCCTTATATAATATTTATATTTAGGTGCCTTTTATAATATTTATATATAGGTGCCTTATATAATATTTATATATATGTGCCTTATATAATATTTATATCTACGTTGCCTTTTATATATATTAAAGATGTAAAAGTTGTATAACTCTTATGAGACAGAGAGTTGTAAGTCTCTGGACATAGCAGAGAGGGTCTCTGGTTTTGTGCAAAACTTTCATTTACGAACAACTTCTGCTGAAATAAATTAATAATTTTCTATTTAATTTAATA
>NW_025947657.1:0-1375 GCF_000764305.2 Hyalella azteca
TGCATTGATAAATAAATGACGCAATCGAGGAATCGATTCCAGAATTATGATTGGGACAGTTGCGCGCAAGCGAGTTCGGAGAAGTGTCGATCCAGTGAACAGCTCTGAAGTATAACAGCTCTCAACCTGCTACAGACGTCCAAACTGTTTATTCACGTTTTTTATTTTAAAAATTTTCCCCATGAGATATTCGTTTTGTAGATATCAGAGGTACGATGAATTCTTGGTCGTGATTTATGATACTTATGGGTGCTGGTGCGAGTTCAATTTTCACAAGCTGGGCTATAAGAAATGTTCACGCAAGTAGAGTCATATTATAACCTGTTTGTCGCACTGCAGTGAAAAGTTTTGAAAAAATATTGCTAAAAATGGAAAAAAGAATCCGAAAGCCTTCTTTTTGTACGCTAGTTCGAAGTGTAAGTCAAAGGACGGAACATCTGTTTTGAAAGTAGACCAACGAAATATTTCCTCTGATGAGGGCAAGGCAAACGTTCTTAATCAGTTCTTCCACCTCCTATCAGATTATCAACATGGTTTTATTGCCGGTAGATCCTGCACCACTAACTTATTATCTACGTTGAACGATTGGACTCGCCTGCTGGACGAAAGGGAGCCAGTGGATGCATTGCACCTCGATTTTGCCAAAGCATTTGACAGTGTTCCTCATGAGCGGCTGTTGCGTAAAGTGAAGTCTTTGGGAATTGAGGGAAACGTACTCCAATGGATCAGAGATTTTCTAACAGGTAGACGACAACGTGTCAGTATTAACGGAACCGTGTCAGACTGGGCATCAGTGCGCAGTAACGTGCCACAAGGAAGCGTTCTTGGGCCTATTTTGTTCGTTGCTTTTATAAACGATCTGCCAGAAGCAGTGTCCAGCGTGTGCTCCATGTATGCCGACGACACATAAGTTTATAATACAGTGAAGGATGCGTCAAATAAAGCGACAGTTGCAAGATGATCTTGACAGTTTAGTTAACTGGGCTGATACGTGGCAGCTGCGGTTTAATGCTGACAAGCGTTCGGTACTTCACCTCAGGAAGAACAATGAACAGCAAGATTACAGTATGAGAAGACGTGGTTGCAACGAGAGAGTAATGAGTGAAAAGTCTAGCGTGGAAAAAGATCTCAGAGTTTCTGTCGACAAGGAGCTGAAATTTTCTTAGCATGTTGAAACGCAACCTAACACATCCAACAAACTTTTTGGACTTATCAGACGCTCACACGAGTTCCTCATACAAAAGCGATGAAGCAGTTGTTTGTTGCTGTCGTGCGCCCGAATCTAGAGTTTGGAAACGTTGTGTGGTCAGCGAGATTTGAAAAGGACAAAAATTTAATAGAGAATGTTCAAAGACGTGCAACAAGGATAATTCCA
>NW_025947658.1:0-305 GCF_000764305.2 Hyalella azteca
GTGGAATGTGCACATTAAAACTACTTCAAACGTCACCCAAATCATTTGTGGCACAGAGCAGGTGAGGATGGAAAATTTATGCCCGAAAGTTATCAAACATTAAATTAATGAAAACTAAATAATAGTTTTTTGATCATCATCTACTGGCTTTTCATTTCCATGTATCATTCGTTAGTGATTTTTTATTTCAATTATAGAACCAGGGACCGCGTTCAAAGGTCGGATAATAAACCGGACCCGGACCATTTGTCGGACCAGGATCACGAAAAAATAAAAAGGCTGCAAAGCATCTAAAACGTCGAGAA
>NW_025947659.1:0-2425 GCF_000764305.2 Hyalella azteca
CTGGTGCTGCTGCTGGTGCTGCTGCTGCTGGCGCTGCTGCTGGTGCTGCTGCTGCTGGTGCTGCTGCTGGTGCTGCTGCTTCTGGTTCTGCTGCTGGTGCCGGTGCTGCTGCTGCTGCTGATACTGCTGATGCTGCTACTGCTGCTGCTGCTGCTGCTGCTGCTGATACTGCTGGTGTAGCTGCTGGTGCTGCTGAGGCTGAGACTTATGGTACTGTTGCTGTTGCTGCTGGTGCTGCTGCTGCTGTTGCTGCTGGTGCTGCTTGTGCTGCTAGTACTGCTGGTGCTGCTTAGGTTGAGACTGATGGTGCTCGTGTTGTTGCTGCTGCCGTCAGCACGGTTGCACAATAAGCATTATATATTCACCATGCGTATTGTACTCACTTATTCACCATGCGTATTGTACGTGCGCCCAATCCCTGCCGATGCACATTGTGCACAAAATGTACGTGTGTACAACAGAGAAAAATAACAGTCGCTTGTCAGACGTCAGCATTATGGCTTGCGATATCAGACGTCAGCATTATGGCTTGCGATGTCAGACGTCAGCATTATGGCTTGCGATATCAAACGTCAGCATTATGGCTTGCGATGTCAGACGTCAACATTATGGCTTGCGATGCCAGACATCAGCATTATGGCTTGCGATGTAAGACATCAGCATTATGGCTTGCGATGTCAGACGTCAGCATTAATTATGGCTTGCGATGTCAGACATCAGCATTATGGCTTGCGATGTCAGACATCAGCATTATGGCTTGCGATGTCAGACATCAGCATTATAACTTGCAATGTTTCTATGCCCATTATGGCTTGCGATAGCATGAACAAAGTTAAAGAAAAAAAAATAATTTGAAATAATTTAAGAGCTAATTTGATGAAAAATTCGGAGGATTAGGGATAAATTAATGAAAAAAAACTATTAAAAATTCGGAGAACTACGATAAAAACAATGAATAAAATGAGGCTATAATAAGAAACTTATGGAAAAGTTTTCGGATGAAATATTTGTAACGCCTGTCACGCTGGATATAAAATAAGAAGGAAGTTCATACATAATAAAGGCATGGCCAATTGTTGAAAAGTAACTAAAAAGCAGAGCCAATTAATAAATCTACTCATGTTAGTTGAGAGCGAAGTTAATGAGTGACGTATATGTAGTAATTAACATCACTCATCATCATTTCTCCAGTTAAGCGTGGAATAAATCATAAGTAATTAGTTTGACTTATAAGTTCAGTTATCAAGAGCGAGAAAAATTAATCCTTGACATAATTGGTAATCTGACGCCCACTGCCTTCATTCGCAGCCGCTAATTTGCATACGCTTCTTCCGCGGCGCTTTACGCCTTAACAAAGCGTACGGCCTTTACGCAGTCAAGCATACGCATGCTATGACTGATGCGCGTAGGCAGCGCACGATGCCAAGCAGATGCTAGTTGAATATACCCACCCAACAGATGCTAGTTGAATATACCCACACAACAGATGCTAGTTGAATATACCCACCCAACAGATGCTAGTTGAATATACCCACGCAACAGATGCTAGTTGTATATACCCACCCAACAGATGCTAGTTGAATGTAACATTATATAACATATAACATATAACAGCGCTAGCCATGCTTCATGTCTATGGTCAGGCGCGGGAATTTTCAATTTGCGTGCAGGTTTTGTTAGACGCGGAAGCAATGAATGCAAATGAGGCAAGCATCTGTGGTGGCTGAATGCGACTACTTAGCCACTCGCTGCTACTCATTAGGAGCAGCAGCTACTTAGCCATACGCAGCCACACATTAGTTGCACCAGCAACTTAGCCGCACACTGCCACTCATTAGGACAAACAGCTACTTAGCCACTCTCATTAGGAGCATTACCCGATAAAATAATTCATATTTCAGTTCCTGGATAAACGATTCACTCGATTCCCAGCTCGCCACTAAGCTGCACTAGAAGCTGGACTATTTATTTATTGTTATTATTGATTA
The DNA here is from genome assembly GCF_000764305.2 of Hyalella azteca. NCBI lineage: Eukaryota > Metazoa > Arthropoda > Malacostraca > Amphipoda > Hyalellidae > Hyalella > Hyalella azteca. Next base: position 1,989 of record NW_025947659.1, read on the forward strand.
TATTATTATTATTGTTATTATTATATTGTATTATTGTTATTATTGAGCTGTCACCCCCACCCCTACCCTCCCACTTCCCCATCCCTTCTCCCCATACCCCAACCCTCTCCCATTTCCACCCCACTCTTATATATTTCCAAACTTTCACTATATTAAACCTCCTCAATTTCCCTACCTTCCCCCCATCCTTCCTGTTACCCTCACCCCCTCCACCCAAAACTTCCCTCTCTTCCCTCCCCCTCTCCTCCCCAGGGGTGGGGAGGCCGTAAGCCTCCGGCGCTGACTTGTCCCCAAGAGGCTCGACGCTTGCTGACACCGCTGACAGCGCTGACATTGTGGCGTTGACATTGTGGCGCTGACATTGTGGCGTTGACATTGTGGTGCTGACACTGTGGCGCTGAAATTGTGGTGCTGACATTGTGGCGCTGAAATTGTGG
>NW_025947660.1:0-639 GCF_000764305.2 Hyalella azteca
TAATAATTCTTATTTATAACACCTGAAAACGTACGTGTTAATCAAAACATTGCAACTAGGTCATATTCAAAATACACATACACAATCTGTTTACATTATTCTATAGACACCAAGCATATAAATTGTAATCTTCAACTTAATTATGATTTATGTACTAAAAATAAGAAGGCAATTATTATATGGGTAAGTAAAATGTCACACTACTTCTCGGGCGAGTTACACGCGATGGCAGGCGTACATAAAAAATAAGCGGACTTTCAAATATCAGGTATATTGCAGTTAATAAAAACAAGTTTCATTAAAACCAGCATAGGCCTATCGTTGCACTATACACGTATTCCGTGCAATTTTAGAATCTCGTTGTACCGAATCCAGGTGATATTTCTGAAAGTAAATAGTGTTAATTCTGGAAAACTTCTTCAGCCTACCCTTAATTGGCATGGAACTCTCCAATCCCGATTTGAAATTAAAGAAAAATTTGGATCGTTTTAATATGAGAAAAATATTTTAAATCATATAATAAAAATAACTCAGTACTCACTGTAGTGAGTGACAGAGAGCGCATTTTCTCGTGGAAGAAAACTAGAAGTCACGTACGGACAGACAGACGGACGGACATGGCGAGCACAATAGGACATT
>NW_025947661.1:0-560 GCF_000764305.2 Hyalella azteca
CTGAGGACGTTTGTACGCAACAGAGAACATTTTAAAGTTGTCGTACGTGGCGGCAACCATCAGTGCAAGTCATTTTGCGCTCACTAACGTATCTTTTTTGGGAAGTAGGCGCGTGACAATATTGCTCCGGTTACTAATATTATTGATATTACTATTATTATATTATTTTATATTGATAATAATATTAGTAATATTAATATACTAGTGATACTACTGATACTGCTCCGTTACTAATACTAATAATACCTATTGCTCTGGTTACTCATATCAGGCGGTAGCAAGATAAAACAGATTTTTTTATTATTTCCTATTATTGCTAGTGTGACGTTGGTGATATTGCCTGTGCAGGAAATAATTCTATATTTCCAATATCTAACTTAATAATAATTTAACCAAAATTTTCAATTATTTCTAATTATTGTCCGTGCAGGTATCACTGCTGGACAGCAAGTCAGGCACCGTCAGCAGCAGGCGCCGTCCTGTGCTGACGCCCTACAGGTCAGCCCTGCAGCGCCTGTCAGCCACCGCCCTGCGCCTGCCCCTGCTCCTGCTGACACACT
>NW_025947662.1:0-335 GCF_000764305.2 Hyalella azteca
AAATTTTGATTAGGCATTTGAGCTTGAATTTAGCATTTGAAATAATCAAAATTTTCCAACGGACTGTTCAGGAATTTAAAGGAACCATTTGAATTTATTAATATACTTACTTTCAATTCATTACAGAAATGACAGATTTAGGGGGCAAAATCGGTCAAAAATTACATGTTTTGCGTCGCCTTCCGGCGGGGATTCTTTTTTTTTGAATGTCGCCTCCCGCTCAAAAAAGAATCAAAAAAAACAGTTCCTTGATCCGATAGCTATCGGATGATCCTCTGTAAAATTTTGATTAAACATTTAATCTTGAATTTGGCATTTGAAATAATCAAAATTTT
>NW_025947663.1:0-1006 GCF_000764305.2 Hyalella azteca
GTCCCGCCTCTACCAGCAACTCTGTTTGCGTCCCGCCTCTACCAGCAACTCTGGTTGATCTGAAGAACCGTATCACTGCTACGGTGCACTCAGTAACAGAAGATGTGCTTTCTCATGTGTGGGACGAGTTTGGCTACCGTTTAGATGTTTGCCGTGCAGCACTGGGGGGACATATTGAACATATGTAAATAATTAAAAACAAATTGAATCTTTCTCTTTCCATTGGAGTATCAATAATTCATTTTGAATTTATACTCAAATAAATACAAATTTACTGAATTGGGTCCATGATCTAGAATTTCGCTGTAATTTGTAAAATTTTATTTCGAAGTGCATCTAGATTTACATTCCTAGTTAATAAACTTTGAAGAAGTTTATAGAATTCTCAGAAATGAAAATATATATTAAAATTGATTTGTTAAAGTTTTCGCCAGAGAATTGAACAGTTTTGCATTAAAATTTCTTGCATGTGCAGAGCTTGAATATAAAAATATTTTAAGCAATGCAAAACCCATGAAAATCTCGGATTGTCAGAATTGATCATATTTTCTTAGTTACAAATTTGAATTCTGATGTTAGATCGATTTATTATTTTATCTGCGGCTAAAATATTTATATTGATTGTGTAAATTATGAGATGTATGAGCCTTGCCTTTTAAAACGGCCTCAATCCTGTCAATGCACAATGACGAGTTGAAACATTTTATAAGACAAGTGCAGTTTTTAGACTATGTATTGATACTCTCTGTATTAGTGAATTGTTGAGTTTCGACTCTATTAGAATAGAATAGAATAGAATTGTCGGCACTGAAGAAATAGGCCCATGGCCTGTTGCCGATTCTTGTACTTTTCGTGACTTGATTCACAAGGGATCCGGCCTTTGGAACCCGATTCCATAACTGACGATTGAGTGAGATAGCTGCTGGACTTATTGCCTGGTCCGTAATTTGCTAGGCATTTTAAGACTGAACATATGCTCCTGCATAGCTTCGTCTAGTCTGTTTTT
>NW_025947664.1:0-530 GCF_000764305.2 Hyalella azteca
GGTTTGCGTTACATCGACAAACTCGCAATTTTTTATTATTTGCTAGTAGTCATGATACTGAACTGAGCTGCGTAATAATATTTGTGACGGCAGGGGCAGAAGGTGAGAATAGTTCAGTCTGGGATGCAATTGCATGTGGGGGATCTGCATAATCCGAAGTATTCCGTAGTCATATATATGAAGCAATGTCGATAACAATGGCATGGTCATGAAAAGTTAGTTTACCTAAGGCAGGTTTCAAATCCGAGAGGTGTGAAGCGTCTAGAATTACGTTGTTAAATTTGAATGCATTAGCAGGGAAATTGATTGCGTATGTCCTGCGAGAATTATTAGGGGGACCGGCTACCCTCCGGAAAAACTTCTACAGTTATTATCCGATTATCATGAAACTTCACATACATACGTAAATGGTAAAAAGAAAAACATTTTGCTCCCATGTATTTTTCGAAAAAATTGATAGAAAACGTGAAATTCATAGAAAACGGCTAAAAAGGGGTACTTCAGAAAATCTATCTCCTCCCACAAATATC
>NW_025947665.1:0-2589 GCF_000764305.2 Hyalella azteca
TGCTATGCACAAGACAAAATGCTATAAATTGAAGAAATTCTCATTCATATCAGGAAATACAGGCAAGAATTATTCATGGTAAGTCCATAGCAATGCATTCACAGCTCTCGAGAAGAGGTTCGAAACCGAAGCCAAATATCTTCTGTATGAGCAGTTGTACTGACATGTAGACATTGAGCTTTTATTGATGACTTTGACCTTAAAGCTTCAGCTGCGACACGTGACTCATGGCTGCTAAAATAAACTCAACAAAATATATTATCTGCAAAACTATCAAACTATTTGATAGCAATACAATCGTGTACAGGGGCCAAGATAGTTCGTTGACACACGTGTCAACTAAAAGTAATGATGCCGCATGTCATTATCGAAACATTATGGACTCAAGGTTCATTACGCAGCATGTCATTAGATAAAATTCGTATTAAGAATGACTAGCATGGTTCATCAACCGCCATCATTAATAAAGTTGAAAACCATTAGCGATGTAAAGAAAAGGAGTTGAGATCATAGAGTATAGTATAGAGCTGTAGCAGTATAGAAGCAGTATAGATCATAGAGCAGTATAGAATTATTAACTTTAGACTTGGCTGAATGTAATTTTTAATGAACACGGTACAGTGAATGCATTATATATATATTTAATTTTTCAAGTTTCCACATTGATACGACCCGGCAGAGGGTATATATAAGCTCGTATAAATGTTCTCATCGTGCTCGTGTTGAAGTGCGCCAACTATCACAGCTCGGTTAAGCAAGCCTCCCACGCAACGAGCAAGATACTATCAGAAAAAATGACTCAAAAATGAGATATTTTTATCTTATTAATGCGTTACATTATAGTGCTATTAATGTATTTTCAAAAATGACTAAAATAATGTAAAAGAACTTATGATAATCAAATAAATTATTTAAGCATCCGGAAAACCACTCGAGAAGTAAATTCTTGGCGAATACTAACGAAAACTATGAGCATAGGGTCAAATATGGTATTGAAATACAGTTGATTGCGGCTAATTTTATTTCGCTTATCCATAAAGCAAATGAGAATGTAGGCCGGTATAGCCTGACTGGGCCGGGAGAATGCGTATGGTCGGTGAGACCCAACCACCTCATATGACGTGACAGCCGCGCGACCACAATGAACCCATGGCGTTCCGTTCAGTGCTGCAAATACAGTTAAGAGATATCCGGTAAACTATGAATTTATCTTCTACCGGAGATCATGCCAGGAAGAAAATGGACTAGTCCTTCATAACTGAAGTCCACAATCGCCAAATGGTCAGCGAATCAAGTCCAATCATGGCCTCCTGGAGTGGACTGAAGGAAATGAGACTGACCCCGAGTAGTTGGCCACTGCAGGAGAGGCTAACGGAGCCTGGGCATAGTTAGTCTCGGAACTTGCAATTGCATAGAACTGGAAATCCCGAGAGCGCAAGCCCGCCATCACACAAAGTCGCTAGAATGGCTGCCAGGCTATTCGATTAATTACGTATTAAAATAAACGAAAATAGTTTTAATGCTAATTATATTAATGGCTCAAGATTGCAGCGAACGCTTACATTTAAATGACTAAGATTCCTTAAAACTACAATATTTTCGACAGCGCCTCATCAAGCCGCTGTTGCCGATATAGGGCAGCAACGATGCCCATACAAATCGACATTACTCTAGACAAATAATTCGGCGCGGCAACGCGCGTTCACCGTTCAGACTGTTCAGTGTCCCTGAAGCAGTCGTGAGGGGAGGATGACGCAGCATTGCGCTCGTCAACTCTTGCGGCGAGTGCAATCTGCTCTCACCCACAGCACCACGACAGGAAAGACATATATTCTATAAATGAAGACAAAATAAAGAAGGAAAATCAAAATCTAGTTTATTTGAATTATTTCTTATACTAAAAAATTGCACATGAGCATCAAGTCTATCTGTATCAAGGTTAGACTCGCGACGTATGCATCATATACCTATAACCTATAAAAATATCTATAGAATCTCATATGAATGGACTCCAACGAAAAAACAACGCAAAGTATATATGGGATTTTTAAATTTATCTTTTATTTCCATATAAACTTTAATTCAAGAGAAGAGCTGGTGGTCTCTTGCTGACACTCATTTATACACACTGGCTCGCAGTAAGGTTCGTCTGGTTTGGACACCATACGATCTGCTTGAAGCGTCAGCCAGCGTACGAGTGAACGCATTTAGTCTGGTGCACAACGGCATTATGTGATATAGTTACCCAGGACAGTTTCAGCACTGTGGCACAATGATATATTTGCCTACAAATCAGGCTCATGAGAACAATCAATAGTGAATGACGTTTCTTCATATGTATGACTACTGAAAACTTCGGATTATGGAGATCCTCCAAGACAGTTGTATCCCAGACTGAGTTATTCTCAACTTCTGCCCCTGCCGTCACATACGTTATTGCACAGCTCAGTTCAGCATCGTGACTACGAGCACATAATATAATATAAGTTTGCGAGTTTATCGCTATGACGCGAACTCACCCTAGACTTTCTTTTTAAATCTAGTACGTAGCATGCCTCACGATCACCGTAGCATGCCTCACGATCACCG
>NW_025947666.1:0-325 GCF_000764305.2 Hyalella azteca
AAAAGCAATGAATCTCCTATTGCAATGGAAGCAATATTGTTTGACTTGGATTATTTCCACTAGGTTCAGCAAACATTTATTCGAAAGATCCATTTTAATTCTTTGTTATTTTCGGTTCCTACATTAACAGATTATTATTATATTCGAGCGTGTTCAAATTTTATGCAGCCTAACACTCAATTATCACTAAAGCCAATCTCATAAATTGAATAAAAATGTTTTCTCCATTGAAAAATCCAACTTATTTTGGAACAAGCAATGACACGCTCCGTTTTACCATCCATGTCTGCCTCTAAAATAGCTTCATTATTGCGGAAAGCTTCCT
>NW_025947667.1:0-685 GCF_000764305.2 Hyalella azteca
GAGTGTACGCTGACCTGAGTGTACGCTGACCTGAGTGTACGCTGACCTGAGTGTACGCTGACCTGAGTGTACGCTGACCTGAGTGTACGCTGACAGACCTCTTGCAGTTAGACATAGGATAATGCTGGCCTATATCACCTGCAATACCTCACAGTGAAATAAAGACGTATTAAAAATCAACTCTAATTAAATTTTACTCAGATACCTGCGCAGTATATCAATAAAATACTTTATGGTAATGGTAGAATCAAGAACCAATTTTATGGTAGAATCAAGAACCAAATTAAATGCAATTTAAACCTCTGCCTCCTTATTAAGAAGAATTTATAAACTTACTTGCGAGGTGCCTTGATCGCTTTTTGAGAAGAAAATTTACGCTGTCAGTTTTGTCCCGTAAATGATTATTTAATTGAAGAAAGAAATAACAAATTTTTGTGAAATAAAATCAAATTTTAAGAAACGAATGGTTAGTTGCAACCAATTCGGATCCTGATCAATAACTGGAAGAATGCCCAAAAAAACGTAACTATATCAATTATAAATTTTTACGTACAACTGCTAAATGCCCCGAAAGAGATATAGGTAAATTGTGCATCTGCAACAAGATTGGAGACGCGATCGTCAACTTTTTTATGCACCATAAAACATTCGTCCCCAACAGAGCTAGAGGTGAGAGTCGCTAATG
>NW_025947668.1:0-27804 GCF_000764305.2 Hyalella azteca
ATCGCGGCCCTCCGCCGTCACTGCAGGTCAGTATTGGGAAGATTATCCCGCGGGGCGCTCATATCGCGGCCCTCCGCCGTCACTGCGGGTCAGTAATGGGAAGATAATCCCATTACTCATTTATTCTCAGAGCGTTGCGCCGATGGAATTTTATTTAACGTCTCTCCGACAATATACGCGACTCTTAATCGTCTTCTTTCATATGAGGAAAATTTGCCTGCCAATTTATCAACTGACAATCTCCGTTACGTTGCATTGATTAACTGGCAGTCTGAATACCATGCTATAGATCAACCAACAGTCCGCATTACACTACATAGAACAACTGACAGTTGCATTACACTTTTTTGATCACCCAACAGTCTGTATTACAATACATTGAACAACCGACAGTTGCATTACCCGGTATTTATCAGCCAACAGTCTGTACTAGACTGTATTGAACAAATGGCCGTATACAGTTCACTGTTCTAGTGTGCTTGTCAACACGCATATTTTTTGCCGAAAAAACATATAGGTTACCCTCATGGATCAATTTCTAGTACTACCATAAAAATAAATAAAAAGTAAAGACTTAGCGACAACTTGAGCCGTGAGGGACATGGAGACAACCCCACATCCTCAATAAACAAATAAACAACAACAACAAACATATAGGTTGAGCTCCCGTGTGACTTTTTTGTAATTGCTAAAGGAATGTCGTAGAAGTGTTGATTATATCCTATGCGGGACAAGTTGTCGAGGAAAAAAAATATTTAGCCTTTAAAATATGAGGATGAGACTAACAGAGATGAAATTTTGAACAGAGCAGCAGTGGTGTGGTATAGGTACCAGCAGACGACCGAGTGGTCGTGGCCGGCGACAAATTAAGCAGTTTCATTACTGAACGATGTAACTCTGTTGCCAGTGGTGTCGGGGGATTACTATTGGTGCAGACACACGAATTGGTGGTCGTGCTGTTTAGGGAAAGCGTGCAACAGTTAATAATTTTAGACGTTGCGCGACAATGATAGGCTCAGCGTCATCGGTTTAACAGGTGTAACCATTTTTGGCCCAATTAAGCGAAGATGAATGGAAAAACCAAACTAATAATTCAGCAAATAAAAAAGTTGAGATAATTAGCATATTGATCGAATACACGTGATCTATCAATGAAGATATGTACGAGTACAAATTACTCGATATGATACAAAGTACAATTTAACTTAAGGCCGTAGCACAATTTAAATGGCAGGTCAAGTCAGGACGCAAGTTCAGGTACCAAGCAGCTGTTGACGGGGCTGGTAAATTCTCTAGAAGACAACGTCGAAGAAATGAAGTAGCAAAATATAAATCCCTCTCACCTGGGAAGCAAGAAACACGCCGCTATTCTACGACAAACTAATCTTAAAGACAAGTATCCAACTGACTTCATTAAAGAACAATGTATCACATACAATACATGACTGGACTAAACGAATGAATGTTAAATGAACTGCAGAAGAGTTGTCAACCCATCACAGAATCGTTGTGAATCTGAAGAATAATACTCACAAGATTTATGAGCTGAATGGGCAACACTAAACTCCAATTTTAAGGCACTGTGCCGTACCACGTCTACAGACGCGGTCATCGTGAACCTAAATATTTCCACAAAGATGTGCTTACGAGCCAAAAGCCTTGTATGAAAAATACTCGACTGTTACAGTGGCTGGCAACAAATTAAGCAAGTTCAGTACTATAAGATGATCCGTCATTGTTGACAGTGGTGACGAGGGACTACGAGGTGCAGGCATACGATCAGGTGGTCGTGGCCGGCAACATCGCCGTGTTCACGTGCCACGTGCCACCTGAGCTGCACGACATCCTGGTCGTCACGTCGTGGCTCGTCGACGGCAGCGTTATATATTTTAACTAATTTTACAAGGCACCGTGCAAGGAAATTTTAATAGTTAGAACAAAAATAACAATATACATTCAATACGGAAAAATTTGGTCCTATTTACAAAAACCGATTGATTTTTAAATCGAACTGCTCTGATGTTATTATTGCGCCCAAAACCTTTTCAATCTACGAGTACCGTCCGACTAGACAAATTCATGGAAGTTTCATTGAATTCTTTCGGTATCAAATGATTGAACTTTGAGCCATTCGATAGCAAAGTTTCGTATCGAAATATCGCGTGGAAAGTTCTGTGGTGAATTTCATTTGAAAGGAAAATGTCGATTTGCAACGGATTCGCAGCGCTACATTTTCTGGGATTTCTGCAGGTGCGCTGCGATGCGAAGTTTAAAAATTTGTGTGTGATAGGATTTCTTTATTATCTTTTTATTTGATTTTTTATTGACCGGGAAGTTTTATCACAAATATTTATTCACATCGTAAACCATCGAAGCTTCAAATTAATTACAAATGACGATTCTTAGACAATATGAGTATACTGATTAAACAATAAATAAGCAAATTCTAAAAAAATATGGCTCAGTACTCACTACAGTGAGTGACATAGAGCGCATTTTCTCGTCGACGAAAACGTGAAGTCACGGACGGACAGACAGACAGACGGACGGACGGACATGGCGATCACAATAGTGCATTTTTTTCCATAAATGAGAAAATGCACTAAAAAGGTTGGACGACATTGAGTCACAAATCTACAATAAAATAATAACAGATCTACAACAATTTAATTTAGAATTAGAAGAGAGCCCCGACAACGAAAACGCTATTAATTGTTATAAAAACCGCATTTAATCAACTTCAGAAAAGTCTCGGAAATCATGTTTCCCATGCACCAGCTGGCTGTATAATATTCACTGCATATAGCAGGGAAGTAGTAAATTAAATCCTTTTGACACAAGTTCTCATCGGAAAACGATTGTTCATTATGTACCATGACGGCTTGTGAATGAATGTTATTGGTAACGAGCTTTGTCGATGTCACTGCATGTAAAGCCAAAGTACTTGCTGCTTCTATAAACGATTATTTAGTTGTAAATCATCTTTGACCTCGAGACGCATGCGTTGGATCGTCGATGCCTGTTGGTTACACGTGCTTTTAAAGCCGAAACGCATAGCCATGAATCAACGCTAGGTGATGAAGTATAGTGTTGAGTTTATTAGAATAACGGACATTTTAATTTGAAAAAGTAAATAAATTTATGCTGTATATGTGTGTAACACCTTTTTTATTCAATGGAGCTATGGGGCAGCAACCAATCCTATTTTTTCTAAATTTAATTAGCTCCCACGAAGTTATCATTATAAATTAATTTTGTTTTTCAAAACTTTTACAGCAGTAGCTAGTTATAAAAAGTTTGTGTAAAAATTTCTTCTTAAGTCAACATATATTAGTAAATTATCATTTTTCTAATCCCGCGATTTTGTTTTGATGAGAAAATGTTTAGATAATAATTTCTAATAGACTTCATATAATATAATATATATATAATATAAAGACATCCATGCTTGTCTTTATATTATATTTGTAATAGTTGGATATATATTTCTTTAAAAGGTAATAAATCGTACGTATTTCCTTTTAATAACTCCGTACGTGTCTCGTTCCTATATAGATGACTCATTTATTAAACTAATTTTGCAGCACTTAATATTTATTACTGAAAATACGCCACCGTATATTAAGACTTAGATCTGGAGAAAGGAGAAGAACAACGATGCTTGAGATCTTCGGATTTTGAGAAGCTGTCACACTTCTCAGTTCGTTCGACTAACTTTCAGAGGCAGAATAAAAACTTCTATTCTCTAGACCACAGACGCGGTTGTCGGGAGCAAAAATAGGACGTCTTTTCTGGAATGTCGCAATCCGGAGATGTCTGTCCGCCGATAGAGAAACCGGAAAGTTGCGGTCCAGTGAGACAAGCATTGTAAAGTTACAGCGGCGTCAGACGGCTGGCCGAGCAAAAAACTGCCAAGTTTACGAAGTGGCTTTTGGCGATATGACACGTAATTACAAACTGTCTCTGTTATTTACACAAGTTTTTATGATGTCCGGAGACCGTGCAAGGCCGACACATCATTAGGCCAGTGAGCGCTCGTCACTCTTACTTTTGCCCAATAAAAGTTCAAGGAACGATAGTGAAGTTTTATGACGTAACTTCAGACATTTCCGGTGACTTCTCTTTTATTTGAGCGCTGGAATTGTGACTTGGAAAGGCGAGAGATCGTTAAATGAGCGCAATTGCAGCCAGCGAACAGGATGACCGCCACTTAATTTGACCGAGATAAGGAACTTGCAAAATATTCTCGCTCGTAATTTGCATAAGCAAATATTTTACATTGGCGCGAATGGCGATGCTTTGCTAGAAACTTACATATTTTGTAGCTACAAAGTATTGAGGTTTTAGAAACATGTTTTCCGCAGCTGCGCTGAAAATTTAAATGAGCCCTATTGTCCCTATTTAAATAGGTAATAGTAAAGTGAAGATAAAACTGTCAATTTTACTATATATGTTACTAGTGACTATACAATTTCGAATATTATTTCATAGAATGTTTGTAGCAAAGTTATCGTGGGTATCTGGAAGACTTATTCCTCATATTGCGATGACTTTCCATGAGCTGAAACACTATCAGTTCTTCTTGCTTCTCCGATATAATCTATTTAGCCGAGAAATATTATCCTATAAGCAATAAGGTATACTATATAATGAGCTTCATCTTCAGCTAAAAATTTTAATGTTCCCGAAATTTAATGAAATGGAACTGAAGAATAAACAATTTCTACGCCTCATCTGCTCACGAAAATTTTTTGCATCTGCCTCCTGGTATCTCTTGATCATATTTTTGCGCATTTAAGTCAAATTTATAAGTCTGATTAACTTTTCTGTTGAGCAACATTTTAGTTTAGGACTAAATACCAACCATGTTAGCGCCATCGTATTGCTAATATAGCAATATCATATACATACAATCGTACAATATATAGATGTACAATATATAGATGTACATAATATGAAATAGCAATATCTGATATAGCAATATATAGATACATACACAATGAATTTGAGCGCGAACGAAAAATATTTTATTAAAGGTACGTAAGAAGTAAATACAATATTTTCTCAGATTACATCTTACGTCAAATTTAATTTCGAGATTTATTGAGTCAATTAAAGTTTGCATCTCAATATATCGAACGCCGTGATTGCATCTCGAATGCCTCAGGGCCTCCAGCTGTTTCAGTAGACCTCCAAACATTGCGTTCAATATTTACCAATCTGTATCATAGGTGGATGAGAATTCCATGCATGAAAATCGATGAAACAATCTGAATGTGTGCATTGTTGTGTACCTCATGAAAACCGTTATCTCAGTAACGTTTGTTAATAAGTTACAGTAGTTATTTCTGAAATAGACTAAAATATATTTCTCTGTTATTTTATTTTACCATTATCATAAAGCTGAAGAATCCGTCACACGAATTAAATTCCTTTGCTCTAATGCTTCAATATCAATGGCGAATATTTTATGAAATTCATTTATAAATTATGATGAAAATGAACTAAATTGAAAACAAAAATCTTGAGGAATATTGCAATCGTATTACTTCAAAATATTTTATATTATCTTAATGCAATCACATTATGTAGCAGCAGGCTCATACTGCTGCTACAGGCAATTGCAATTTTAGCGTCAGATAGCCATCGGTGTCCAGATATGGGATCTCGAAAATTAAATTTACCCCTCCGACGAGGTGGTAAGTTTACATGAAAATATTTATTACAATTTATACACTCACGGTGAATAAGACCACTCAGATCATACAAGCAAGGAAGGTCTTTATTTTTACAAAGTGCCTGGGTGTATTATTATAACTAATATTTCCCCCTCAATATTGGACGATCCCTAATACAGAAAATATTGAGTTATTTAATTGAGATAATATTGTGTTATGTTGTGTATTAATGGCCTGGTTTTACTTTTATAAAGCATTGATTACGTTTCATTCAATATTTGCATAATTATATCTATAGCTTATCTAGAATCATCAGAAAAAAATGTCAACTTCTAAGTTGAGCACAATTACAAGAGGCAATTCAGGAGTTTATAGAGACCCACTAGCTAGTTATTCTGGCGTTGAAAAAATAGATAGCTTTTACAATTTTAGAATCAAAATAGGAAAAATATGACAAAACTATTTTGCGTCTTATAAATTACGGTTGAGGGAATAAATCGTGCAACAATTAATAAATATTGAGTACTCTAATATAATTCAGCTTTCCCGGTCTAGGTTTTTCGACTTTACATGGGAGTAAAATAAAATAAATTAAGTGACGTGAGGCATTTATATTAATTAAAACGCTATATGAATAAAGAACTCGGGCACTAATAGTTATATCCCACCCATCTGGTGGACAAGAATGGGCCTTTTATGTTACCAAGGCAAACGTAAATGAGTACAAAATAATAAAAAATAACAGTCGACAACACATAATTTTGGCAAACATTGACGCAGTTATACTGAGCAATAACTCTCGGGCTACTACATAATTTTTCTATTAAATTTACTCCTCCGTCGAGGTGGAAAATTTACATGAAAATATTTATTACAATTTATACACTCACAGTGAATAATACTACTCAGATCATACAAGCAAGGAAGGACTTAATTTTTACAAAGTACTTGGGTGTATTATTATAACTAATATTTCCCCCTCAATATTTGACGATCCCTAATACAGAAAATATTGAGTTATTTAATTGAGATAATATTGTGTTACGTTGTGTATTAATGGCCCGGTTTTACTTTTATAAAGCATTGATTCCGTTTCATTCAATATATGCATAATTATATCTATAGCCGATCAAGAATCATCAGAAAAAAATGTCAACTTCTAAGTTGAGCACAATTACAAGAGGCAATTCAGGACTTTAAAGAGACCCACTAGCTAGTTATCCTGGCGTTGAAAGAATAGATAGCTTTTACAATTTTAGAATCAAAATAGGAAAAATATGACAAAATTATTTTGCGTCTTCTAAATTACGGTTGAGGGAATAAATCGTGCAGCAATTAATAGATATTGAGTAGTCTTTCATAATTCAGCTTTCCCGGGCTAGGATTTGCGACTTTACATGGGAGTAAAATAAAATAAATTAAGTGACGTGAGGCATGTATATTAATTAAAACGCTATATGAATAAATAACTCGGGCACTAATCGCTATATCCCACACATCTGGTGGACAAGAATGGGCCTTCTATGTTACCAAGGCAAGCGTAAATGAATAATAATAAAAATAACAGTCGACAACACATAATTTTGGCAAACATTGACGCAGTTATACTGAGCAAAAACTATCGGGCTACCACATAATTTTTCTATTTTCGAATTTCTGATGAAAATTTTATCCTCCCTATTTTCCATGCATTAATTTCTATGCATTTGCTAAACAAAAAATTTTCTGGTCCTGGTAATATCACGCAACGAAAAGTATCGTGGATATGCGCTCAAAATACCCCTATATATATTTTTTCGACTTCAGGCTTTAAAAAACAAACAAACACATACAAACTTGAAAAATGTTCATAATATTATTCGTTTTCGAATGGTACAAAACTCGGTGCAAACAATGGGATTATGGATACGCGTTCCTCAAGCCTCTGTTGCTGTCAAACTGCTGGGACCTCCAAAGAGACTCCGACGCGGGCAGACCCCAACAAATATAAATTGCTTCCATATAAGAGACGCGCGCAGAATATTTCCCGGCTCACTTAGACGGTGAATCCCATCCAATGGAATTTTTATGGCCAAAAATATTGGAAATCCGCGCGATCTCTTGGCATTCAGTTTCTATAAAACCTACTGAACTTATTGTTAGGGGCGAGCGTTTCCATTCAGTCATTCGTCGCCAAAATTGGGATAGGTACTGGTATAGCCAAAAAGTACTGGGATCGCCAAAATTGTACTTTTCGTGACAATTTTTTGTGATGCACAATAATGTACGAGAAAATTTGCACTAGCTCTGCCTGGCAGTTGGTATAAATTTTGCTTCAGAGATAGATTGATTAATTATTATTGATTTAGTGATTCACTATAATGAAATAATCAAGAACCTGGAGGTTGATCAACGAAACTTGAAAGCGTTGTTCACAAGCAAGCGCGATCTCTTTCGTGATTTTATTGATAATTAAAATACCATAGACCAGGCTAAGCTTTGCTTCAATCGGTTACCTGTACCTTGTCTACTCCGTCTCAATAAAGTAGACCAAGTCTTTTTAATGGCCTCTTTGTTAGATTCAATGAAAGTTTGATCGCATTTTCTTCATTCATTCTTTGTTTATTTTCCCTGTGCAATTTTTACATGTTTAATTATTAGGAAATTTCTTCTCCAGCAGGAACTTCCCAAGAATTCGGTAGCAGTCGTCCTCAATTCTACACTTCTCCCTCAGCGAAGCAAGGCAATGATTTCCCACCAGATTTGAGCCTCACTAAAGAGGCGACAAGCCAATCCAATATCATTAGTAAGTCATCTCATCTTTCAGCCACAATCGCCGATTCCTCTATCGGAGAACAACGAACGTCCAATGCATCCGATTCGGAGAACAATATATTTCCAGACCGACCTAATAATTATCGAGCTACAGGCACTCGGGAGTTCATAGAAAGAGGCAAGTTGACACGGTCCGTTAGAGAGATGCGACGTAAAAAACATGACTGCTTTCTGTCAAATCTCTTAGCTGCAGAATATCAAAGAATGAACGTCAGTGACCTCATTATTGCTAATTTGGCTCCCGCTTCCCGTCGATGCAAGAATTTATTGCTACAAGACAAGCCGGAACCTCGTGAACAAAGCAGATTGCAAACAAACGGAAATTCTAAAAAGCTGAATCTCGGTGATTTCGAGGGTGCTCATGTTTCGCTGAATCAGGGAGGACGATATATGCCGGGAGTTGAAAATTTGAATACCGATGGTGATCGTGAAGCAGGTGATCGTGAAGCAGGTGATCGCGAAGCAGGTAATCGTGATGCAGGTGATCATGGAGCAGGTGATCGTGAAGCAAGTAATCGTGAAGCAGGTGATCGTGAAGCAGGTGATCGTGAAGCAGGTGATCGCGAGCCAGGTGATTATAAGGCAAGCTCTTATCAAACAAAACCGAGATCAATGAAAAATTTAAGATTTGACCCTCCAAATGAAAATGATTTCTCGATACATAGCAAACATCCTAATTTTCGACACACCATCGGGCTTTTATATTCTCAATTCTGTTATTTATCCCGCGATATCAGCTCCAGCAGCCCTAAACATACATACATCGATGGGAACAACAGCCACAACCTTCACTATCAGACCTCATCGCCGACTAACGATTATTTCGCGTCCAGAAAACCGATAAAGAACGCGACTTCTCAACGGAAACTGCGTAGGTCTCGGCATGCCAATTCCAAAGATGACTTTGGCGCAACCTCCCTCTCTCCGAAGGCAGCGCGCTTATTCGTCGGAATGGCCGCGCATGTTAACGAAGGGAAGAAGTCTCAATTTGCAGCATACCAGAGAGAACCAAGTGCATTCCTAGGAGGTTCATATCACTCCGTGCACGCTTTTCGGCATGGCCACGCGCCTAGCAATTTTGTAAGCGAGTATCGCCCCGTTGGTATTCATGATCTGAACTCAAGTGATGTCCGAGCGCCGAACCAAGAAGCATCGTTGCCGTTGGTTTGGGCGGAGGAGCCCCAAGCGCAGCTACTCTTCAGCAACGACACCGGCGCGGTCCTGAACTGCGCGGCTCGCGCGCCCGGCGGCTACCCGCCTACAGTGGCGTGGTCAACGCAGGATGGGCGACCTTTTCTGCCGGTGAGTTACTTCAGAGATCATACTTTTTTAAGATTTGTGCCTCATGTTTCGTAATACTATTATTCTTTATTGTAAAAAGGAAATAAAATTATAACACAAAGAAGAAGGTAAATTCTACAAATATTCTCAATAGAGAATAAATATTTGCTGCCATTAATAAAACTGGCAGGTAGGACGCTGCTCATTTCGGTGCAAGACTTGAAATATTAAGGAACAAACTTCATCTGCAGTAATTTGCACTGACATTTAAAAATGTAATTAATGCAATGTTTTTATTGTAATATTCACTTGCTGTCAACAATTGAACTGTAGCCGATGTTACAGCGAAGACCTGCATGAGTTTCACTTCTATAAAATCTTATTGCTATTAAACAACGTTAATCTTCGTTTTATTTGTTCATGCACGTTTCAATCGACTGAAAATAGAAGCAATACATTTCTTCTCGATCGATTGAACTAACGAGTAACTTTATTTATATCTTTTCGTTGTTCATATCAATTAAGTCAACAAGAAGCTCTTTAGAAAATAAAATTCATTTTATTTTAGTAGGATATGGTCAAATTCTATTATGCTCCACCAACTGAGCAGATCCCAATCGGTTGAAGCTATGGTGGCCCGATTAGCGCCGGCATTCTCCCCGCGTACTATCAGAACTTGTGTAGTATTTATACATGTGTATAAATATACGTAATGGCCGATTTCTCGTCTATGATAAGGGGTTTTAGCTTGAAAACCTGCCAGTGATTGGCAGACCTCGTAACAATCTATTAATTAACAATTTATTTTTATATTACGCTCTCAAGACTCTAGACTGTGAATTTAATATTTTATTACCACGCGTATGAGTCGGTCAAGCGAGTGCTGTCTGTGAGTCTTAGGCACGTGTGAAAATCTCAAAGGAAAAGGTGATGAATTTGATGTGCTACATGTACGGGGCCCAAGATTTATGTCGAGCTCTTTGAGGGTTGAGGGGAAAATTCGAATGTGAAGTTTAGTAAAATCGAGAATTTTCTGTTCTGTAAATTTAATTTCCATGTGAGACATAGCTGAGTATTTCCACAATCTTTCTAAGTCGCGTTTTCAAAGTGAAATGATATTTTAGTGCCGCTAGATATGAGGAAACAGTAGCTGTTTATGCTCAAAAGATAAGAGTGTTTAGATATTGATCTCCTTCCATAATCTCCGCGCACTGTAGCTTGTTATTTGATGCAGTAAATACATTTGCTCTATTAGGAAAATTTTCGGTGACTTCCACAGGTCCCTGGTTTGGTGGAGCAGCTCAGCAACGGAAGTCTATGGTTCCTGCCGTTCCCGGGCCATCGCTTTGACGCCAGCCTTCACCGCGTCATCATTTCTTGTACCGTCGCTTGCGACCGTGGGGCGCTCATATCGCGGCCCTCCGCCGTCACTGCGGGTCAGTAATGGGAAGATTATCCCGTGGGACGCTCATATCGCGGCCCTCCACCGTCACTGCGGGTCGATCAGCAGCAATGGGAAGATTATCCCTTGAGGCGCTAATATCGCGGCTCGCGGCCCACGCCGTCACTGCAGTTCAGTAATGTGAAGATCATCCAATACTTATTTATTCTCGTAGCTTTGCGTTGAGGGAATCTACTTAACGTCTCTCCGAACAAGCGACTTTTAATTGTCTATTTTCATTTGAGAAAAATTTGCCTGCCAAATGATCAACTGACAATCTCCATTACGCTGCATTGAACTGACAGTTGCATTGCACTGTATTGTTCAACCAACAGTCTGTATTGCACTATATTGACCAACTGACAGTGTCAGTACACTGTATTGAACAGCTGACAATCTGCAGTTCACTGTACTAGCGCGCTTATCACTACCAATATTTTTTGATTAACAAACATAGGTTAAGCTTGCGCTGTGACATTTTTGCAATTGCTTAAGGGAATGTCGCAAAAGTGTATATAGTATATTATACTATGCGGGACTATTTATCGAGAAAAAAAATATTTAGCCTTTAAAATGTGAGGATGAGATTAGAAGAGATGAAATTTTGTACAAAGCAGCAGCAGTAGTATAGGTACAAGCATACGAGGTACCAGCAGACGTATCGAGTGGTCGTGGCCGGCGACAAAATAAGCAGTTTCAGTACTGAACGATGTAACTGTTGATAGTGTTGACAGGTGACTACTATAGGTGCAGGCATACGACCAGGTGGTCGTGCTGTTTAGGAAAAGCGTGCAACAATTAATAATTTGAGACGTTGAGCGGCCAAGACAGGCTCAGCATCACCGATTTAAAAGGCGTAACAATTTTTGACATAATTAAAGAAGATGAATGGAAAAACCGGTGTAATAATTCAGTAAATAAACAAGTTGAGATAATTAGAATATTGATCGAAGACACGTCACGTGATCTATCAACGTAGACAAAAAATTTATAAAGTACAAATTAATATAAGGCCGTAGCACAATTCAATGCAGATCAAGTCAGGACGCAAGTTCAAGTATCGAGCAGCTGCTGACGGGGCTGGTGCTGAAATTGAACCAGCCGGCCAACTGAAAGTATCTTTGCAAATTTTAGGGGAAAACGTCGAAGAAATGAAGTAGCAAAAGATAAATCCCTCCCACCTGGGAAGCAAGAAATACGCCGTTATTCGACGACGAACTAATCTTAAAGATAAATATACAACTGATTTCATTTAATGAACAATGTATCATATACAATACATAAAGAATATGGTATCGGTGACCCGCGCACCAGTAATTTGACGGACACCTCCCGGGGACAAGTAAAATACCGTGCCGCAGCAAGCTTACAGACTGTGACTGTGACTCACACCCCTGTCATACTAACACTACGTGACATCGTTAACATAAATATTTGCATAAAGATGTGCTTTGGAACCAAAAGCATTGAATAAAAAATACTCGACTGTTACAGTGCCTGGCAACAAATTAAGCAAGTTCAGTACTATGAGGTGTTCCGTCACTGTTGTTGTTGGGGTTACCGGTCTCCGTTATACAAGAGACCCCCTCGCGAAGGCACGACACCACCGACAGTGGGTCGCTCCAGAGCTGAAGGGTCGAGGTTATGTGGTGGTGAAGAAGAAGGATGTTAGTGATTGTGTGGGGAGCTCCCTGGCAGGATGGACAGGTGTCTGATTCTGCTTGGCCCATTCTGTTTGCGTATGTCTGTTGTGAAGGGTGGTGGCCGGGCCGCAGCGCAGCCTGGCTAGGTGTACTCTATCCAGTCTTGAGAGCTTGGTTTCTGTGCTGCTTGTCAGGTGGTGGGTGCCCAATTGGACTTTGTTGTTGCCGGCCAGCTCCAGCGTTCTAAGTGTCATAATTGTATGTAAGTGTTTTTGGTGCTGGTGTTGCCTTGGGGTGGGGGTACTGTGTTTAGTATGTTGGTGTAATATCTCTGTGGGGTTGGCATAATTTGTCTGTGCGTAGGTGGGTGGTCGTGCAGGTAGCGGCATGGGTGTTCTGTGTTGTTCATGGCTGCAGTTAGGAACTATACTTCTCTCATGCCGAGGTGTGCTTTTATGGGAAGTATTTTTGTTTCGGCATGAAGGTGTTCAATGTGGGTGCTTTGTGTGCAAGTGACTGTGACTAACACCCTCGTCACACTAACACTACGTGACTAACACCCCCGTCATTGTTGACAGTGGTGATGGGGGACTACGAGGTGCAGGCATACGACCAGGTCGTCGTGGCCGGCAACATCGCCGTGTTCACGTGCCACGTGCCACCTGAGCTGCACGACATCCTGGTCGTCACGTCGTGGCTCGTCGACGGCAGCGTCGAGATCTTCCCGTCTCTCTACGGCGGTGAGGTTCTTTCTGTTTTTAACTCTTTTTCTTTACCCTTCACCATTTCATGATTTCGTACAATTCTTGATGCTTCAGAAATTTGTTATGGTGATTTAAAGGTATCCGTGGACAATATTTTGTTTAAGGGCTTTGAATATCAGCATCGCGTTTTCAAATTCATACACATTGACAATTGAATCTGTTCCCGCTTTACTTTCCTAAAATGTTCACGTCAGTGGGCATCAAAGTTGTATCGCTTACGTTACTATACATGCGTTTTGATGCATTTCAAATTCAGCCCTGGTATTTTGTATTCCTAGTATCACACGTCACTACAAAATTCCCCATACTGCGTGATTTCGTATCGCTCCTTCGGCCCCCGGGGCGCGCCCCTTCTCAACCATAATTAGGCGTGCAGTCATCAACTTCCCAGACACTAATAAGGTCTCACAAATGGAACCCAGGTGAAGAAAGCGCCTTTTCTCAGCCACTTGCCTCTCCAAAGAAACCTACTTAAGTGGTTTTTAATTAGCAGCTCGATTGTTATGGTGATGACAGCGCACAAGTGAGGCTACGAACTGAACTTTATAAAGACCAGAAGACTCTCCACTCCCTCATGCAAACTATATTTTGCATAAGCACTTTAGCTCGGCCATATGCAGGCGTTAATGCCTCGACTTCCGACTCCTCGACGCCTTTTGGAATCGGTTTGACATTACCTAAACTTCTTCCTGCTTCCTATTTTTTTAGTGAGCTTAATTTTACGTGAAAATGTTAATATATAATGTACACAGATTTTTCTGATTTTTAGGACAATGGCTTGAAGCGAAAAAAAAACTAGTATGAGTTGTTCATTATTGAACTTGTATGAAAGCCAGGAGAGGTTATAAATGCTCAACTAGGTAGATGCAGAATCTAATCACTTCATTAATTGTGTACTTGCTCCCCACTTCTTCCAGATCACATTCCAGTTCAAAAAACACTCGCATATATACCCTCTAGCTCATTTTCTCCAGACATTTTAGTACTGCTAGACAAAGTACGGCGACACGGCGACGGAATTTCGGCATTTTCAGGACCATTTTGGTCACATGGCCCCTCAAATTTCATGCTCTATCGGCGCATAACACAATCACAGAGAGACTGCAATCCTCACGGCGAAGTCTTGCTAGGGAAATAATATATTGGAGCTGAAGGCTCACGTTGAGTTGTATGTTTTTTAAGGTAATTTCCTGTTGTGCGGCCATGACTTATTGCGAAGCAGGTACTGCTGACGGGGACAAATAGAGCTTACGTGCGTTTTTGCGGCCAATTCCTTGCTTCTCCCTGTGATTCCTGGCTCATATCGCTCACGATCGTTGTCGTATGGCTAGTGTGACACGTGATATTTGTGTATATATATATATATATATGCAATAACATTTATAAATGTAGCCTCTAACTATACAAGTCTATAGCCCGCGTACCAAAAATTGGAATCGTTCTCAAAATTTTCAGCTAATTAAGTAATAAAGTAAAGTGCTGGAAGAAAAAGTTAAAGTTTCGTTTGATCAGAAACTCGCATGGATCGTCTGTGTAGAGATCAGCTAATAAATCAGCGCCATGTTTGTTCAACACACGCTGACTCATCTCGCACTCTTAAAAATACTGCATCGGTAATGCGTCCATCATAAACAATGAAGTAAAAGTTAAACGATCGAACAAATACCCATTCTAATTTTTGCGCGTAATATCTTCATGCATCGAATATTTTAATCCCTGCTGCCTGATACCGGAGAAAAAACTTATCCTGTGATTGGTTTTCTACTTTTATTTCTTCTTTTTAACCTAATTATATGTCATTTTTTTAAATATTGCAGAAGATTTCATGTTTAGAGTAAACCCCAACGCTGTGAGACTAATTTTTTGAAATTCTATATACAATTTATCGTAATCTGCAATATCATTCAGGATTTTCAAAAAAATAAATCAAAAAATAAATCAAATCAATTAAGCTTTCTACTAGCAAAGGAATCGTTAAAAGTTTTCATTACGATTGGCCCGCTCTCATATAGGAAATAATGGTCGATCAGCCGGAGCACTCCTGTGGATTGCGATTGCAGGTGCATACCGACAATCTTGATGGTTGCTGCAATAATGGACGTTCCGCGGATCAATCTGGGGTACAGCAGCTTCTGGGTACTGTACATTTAGGTGATGAATTTGGTAAATTTAGCTGAAACAAGTTCCAAGAATTTTGGCGGTTATAACCCTGCACATGCAGAGAGAGATACCCGCGTCTTCACTATTTGTATGTGATGCGCGATTGATTTTAACCGAATATTACTCATCAGTCAATTATAATATGCGAGTGTGGATTGAATTCCCTCGAAAAGCATATTAAATAATACGGGTTCCATCGGAAGAACAGGTTTGTTTTACTTTGAAGAATTTGTTTTGAACTGAAAAGATTTGAAGAGTTCTGTAGTGCTTGCACTATATCGATTTGTTGTTTATTCATTAATTTACTTATGTCAGATGGTCCTTGTGTGATTATTAACAACTTATGAATTGAATAGTTGAATTTAATAGCTGCTGTATATAGAAAATCTTACACTCATCATGCACACGTTATATGAATTGTTTTTCACATCAGATTTTTCTTTTCAATGCTCCGAGGGATGAAATACGAATACGGTAATGTTTCACTCAAATCGATGTTTCCTATTTAGTCTAGACTACGAAGAGACAAAGTTTACAATTCAGGCAAAGCGATAGTTTCCATTTTCGGATACCTCTGGCGATCGATAACTAACTAACTTATTCCTTTCGTGACTGACGGGACTTCTAGGTCACAAACCACTAGGTACGAATAACATTGTCTACTGGAAATGTATCAGTGGCGAAACGATTAAAGTAATACCTACTTCATTAGCCTTCATTCAGTCGATCATCGAATGATGTAAGGAATGCTCATCAAAAGGCGTCCCAATAACTGTAAATGGCTTAACTTCTTAATTGCGGTAATTTTTGTATCAAATTAACTCGAATGAACTGGCGGAATGCGACCATTTCCGTATACTACTTAATTTGACCAGCTTTTGATGAAAAAATGTCTTGTATTGACACGTCCTAATGGGGGCTTCGACACGCGTCTCGCAGTATGTTGAACATTCAAATAAATTGTGATCACAAATGATTACTATTATAGTATTATTATAGTAATGATTATTACAATTTTAGATAATAGGATTTTAAAAACTGCTATTTTAAAAATTTTAATCGTCGTGTTTTCTCGTGCACGGTCGACTCACCGTGATCGCGTCATCCGTGCTTACTTGCCGCTGGTCGTCAACCAAGTCGAACCTTCAGTTTAAGATTTCATGTTATCATTTGTGGCCTCTTGAAGACTATTACAACTTATAAGCGCTGTATATCATTATGATATCGCTTGAACATATTAGGCACCTATTATTATATTGCCGGAGAATACGAAGGAGTAATAATTGTTATATTGCTTGAAACTATGGACTCCTTCTCTGTTATACGTGAGTAGAAGTGGCTGCTGGCCACTTTATAATCTGAAATTTTTAAATCCATTCAATTCGCTTGGAGCTCACAAGTGTGTGGGAGTTTCGAACTTCCATTAGCAGTCGCAACTCAGTGCGACGGCTTAGCAGCTAAACCTCCCCGACCATCTTAAGGGAGATGCAAAATTGAATCTTTGTGCCGAAGGGATATGTCAGAATATATTTTTGTGCCGAAAGCACATGCTAAAATGGATATTTTTACCATTAGATTTAATATGCATGAATAAATCTTTGTACCGATGAACTCAAGGTATAATTGAAGGACTGATTTTTATTATCTGAATTGCCTGAAAATTTACCCAGAATTATCTATAATATTGAATTGAAGAAGATAATTTAAAGATGAAGAATTGCATCAAAACTTGAATTATGTCAGGATATGTATGGGTTCCATTTATAGATTTAGTGAATAAAAGTTGTTATCCTTTAGCGAACATGAGTTTCGTTTCCTCCAGCGAACTTTGACACGTTTTAAAAGTCTTTTCTAACACTGAACAGTTAGGAACTTGCATCGCGCTTGTCTTCCATCATGTGCACCGTCGTTCAAATCAGTGTACCCTGTGAAATTTTTTGCATTTTTGAATAAGATTTTAATGTAACAATAGTGGAAAGGGAAACTTCTTCAGTTCTGATATACTAAGTTTTCAAACATGCCGAGATTTGTTCATAAAGGTTGCAATCGTCCATAAAATTATTCGCAAGGATCAGTTTGGAAGCGCTTGGTAAATGTTATAAATTCGATAATTAATTGATTTTATGACCAAACGTGAGCAATCACTTGTAGAACAACAATAAAAATAGATTCATGACT
Organism: Hyalella azteca; assembly: GCF_000764305.2. Taxonomy (NCBI): domain Eukaryota; kingdom Metazoa; phylum Arthropoda; class Malacostraca; order Amphipoda; family Hyalellidae; genus Hyalella; species Hyalella azteca. Next base: position 17,960 of record NW_025947668.1, read on the forward strand.
AACGGCCTGAATAATTAATTATTATATGTCTTGCGTCCAATGTTAAGTCTGCTACTTTCGTCAATTACTTTCCTCGACTTGAATACAAACTTGGTCGGTTGAGCACCCTCAGTCACAAGCTGCTGGGCCGTTGAAGTTAGGATGCAAGTTTTAAGTGATGTAACTTCCAGGCACCGCCGCACCGGATGAGGACCTGCATTATTCCAGGTACTAAGGAGTGCATAGTGGGCTCAGTTTAACAAATTTTGTAAATCGTGAGGAAAAATTACTTGAGCACCTGGTCTCAGTGAATCCCTTGTTAGTCGTATGGACCTGCCGCTTTGCACCCTAGATTACTCAAAGAATTAGCAACCATCCATGCCAGCCCATTGACAGAATTTTTCCGAAAACCTTGAGCAAAGGGATTTTGCCGGGCTGATTGGAAAGAAGCTCCAGTAACACCATTGTTCAAGAAAGGCGTCAAGAGTACCCCAGCAACTATCCCCATGCCAGTCTACCAAGTGACAAGTGTTGGCGAGGTAATGGAATCTGTTCTAGGGACTGTCAACCATCTCCTATCCGACTGTTAATATGGCTTTCTTGTCGGTAGATCTTGCAACACTAACCTCTTGTCTCGATGCAGTTTACCTCTAATTCGCGTTCGACGGTCCAATTCCTTGAAAATGGAGAGAAATGATCTCCAATGGATCAGGCATTCAACACAACATGTCCAATATCATGTTGCGTCATTTAAATAATACTCGAATGATATTAAATGATAATAATCAGTTACTAGTGACGCAACTTGTCTGTATTAACGAAACCGCAGGCACATATCAGCCCTGCAGAACGTCGGCCTGCCTGAACGACTTACCATTGAGGCCACGCAGCTGTCTGAAGTTGTTGGCACTTCATATTCATTCCAAGTTTTTCTTCTTCCGCAATAAAGATCTTAGCCTCTTGTCTACTGCTGGAAAATCTTTTTACCAGGCCTTTAGACATGAATAGCCCTGACAACGGTTAATGTAACCTGAGAAAATGTGTATTAAATACATGCATGGTAAAAGGTAAATTGGAGATACTGTGGCGAACAATAGCGTCACAGTATCTGATTTTAAATTGTGGTTATATTCGAATGTGCGAGAGTTTATTCCCGTTCCAGTTGTCAACGGGAAATTTACTGTAAATCCAAGTTCGGTTGAACGTTCTCATGCCTATATGCCGTAACCTCGTGTGGTAAAATGAATCTCTTTGCTGTCAATGCTGTGAGTCTCGCGTCGTCTCATAGACTGCGTTCAGTTCCTATATTATTTCAGAACAGTGGTCGTTGGTTTGCCCGAGTCTGGAAACGCAAATAAAAGCCTAGAATGTCTAAATCCCATCCAATTGGAATCTTATAGGCCAGAAATACGATTAGTTCCTTCATACTTTGATTTTTATTCAAACAAGCAGGAATATTTAAATGTTGAATGTTAAATTTTTACTAATTATCATCCTGAATGGCAATAGCAGTAGTAAATTTGTCAAATGATAATTAATTGAAAAATATTTGCAATAGATTAAACATTCTCTTTCGCGCAATCCTTAATATATCTTCGATTTGTAACTAAATTTATCATTCTAAATTCACCACTGCGAAACTATGGGAAATAATTTCTCTGAACTCAAGAAATGTGCTTCATTCCATATTTTATTGGGCGCGTCTTGTTGTCTCCCTAAGAGGAAAAATTCGGCAAGGCCGGAACCTCCGTCGCAACTACGCACGATCTGCTGCATAAAAATAACTAACTGCGTCGGCAATCACTGTGGCGCGATATTCTGCTTCGGTCCAAATTCTTGCCATAGGGAAACTGGAGCGCCAATGCATGGCAATGCCAGACTGGCCTAAAACTGCTAGGCATTTTGGGAGCCGGAATAGAAATGTTCCTATTGCTCTGCCTCTACGGCAATGCATACAATAGATAGAAATTTTCTAGCGTATTTTTCGTGAGCGACGAAACTTTCTACCACGCATCACCCGAAGTGAGACTCATGCAAAACACTCATTCATCAGTTCAAACCTTTTCACGTGCCTACGGACGCAAACTTTTAATTGCAAACTAAAAGATAATTCTATTTGTGAACGTTGAATTTTTAGACTCTACCGACCCTGAATTTGTAAGCTGCAATTCTTTCTCTTGCATTAAACCAACCTGTCATGCAAGCGATGCATGCAGTACCAAAATTCGTTCCAACCGTTCCAGTGTATCAATTGTTTTCTATTGTAACTTCGATGCGTCGGAACCTCGTCTGTCACTGCAATTGCATTTCTGTTCTCATGTAGTAACTTCTAAAATATTACCACGTCGTTCTTGCTTCACTGCAGCAATCAGGCCGTCATTTTGTCAAGTTCTGCCTTAATTGTGCCTTCATGTCACGTTTAATGACATTAGTGGGTTAGCCAACGAACGGACGGAACTACAGGTCGAGTTTTTGACGAGCTGACTTTCCGGTAAACTGGTAAACTTTCGCTTAGAGGCCGACAGGGAATACTCAGTCATTCCGTCAGTCGCAACTGACAGATGTCGTGCGAAATTTGCTCCCGAATGTAAATTTGGTCGCCTTTGAAGGCTTGTTTTCCAGCAACTTCCTTGAACAATTGCCAATAGTGACGCGTGTTTATCCCAGCAAAGAGAGAACAGCTCAGAATACTCAGTGTGTGTGATCATTGCTTCACAATCCTCTGCTTGCATTCAATTTCTATCGAAAATATTAGGTAAAATAAATATTTTTTGCTTATTCATGAATAATATACTTGATTTCAAATAATGTATTATTAGTTTTTAATTAGTACTTGTGCATAAATAATGTGCATTTTCTGATGAAATTTATTTATGATGTTAATAAGCAAAGCAAGGTAGGTATAAATCTTAATTATATACCATGCTGATGTCCAATATACTTTTAGGAATGTCGTTGGCGCGGACTTGATTCGTTTTCGCTTACGCAGAAGTGAAACACTCATTCAGTTTCTTAGATTTATTTTTTATTTGTTTAAGAGGAGCGTCTGGCCAAAATTTTATCTCGGCTATTTACAAACGGATCACTTTGAAACTTGGTACACATATGTAAAACCGAAAAATAGACAGCTTTTATTCATGTCAATTTTTCGAAAAAATGAAAGAAAATGTGAAATTATTAGAAAACGGCCGAAAAAGGTGGTACTGTAGAAAACAGTACCCTAGGTACTGTTTTCTGTCCTAGGTGTACTCCTCCTAGGATTTTCAAGCTACCGCATCAAGACGCATATCATTCGATGCGTAAAGACTATATCTATCGACTGATCATTATATTTTTGAAATTCAAATTTTTGTGGGAGGGGGAGCATTTTTTATAAATTTTTTTAAAATTTCTCGATTTTCACCCCCCCGCCGCCCTACTTTTTTCTAAATAGAATAAAAACTGTAGCGAAATTCCAAAAAGTGAATTACCAATCTCTAGATCTTTTATTTTCAAGTCGAATGGTATATCTCTCATTGCTGTAGCTTCAAAACTGTAGGAGGAGATAGTTTTCCAGTGACAATAAGTGTGATTGTTCAGTAGAGCCCGACAAAGTCCTGGGCGCCTCGAAATCGGCATTCAAGGGTGCAAGGTTGCAAGACTAGAAGATACTGGAGCTCAATCTCTGTCAAGGATGGTGTGAACAACGGAGCGCTAACCTTCCCGTACGACTGCAGATGGATAACTGAAACGCATCCTGTTTGGAGTACTAGCTATTTATGCATGCTACCGGGAATTTCCGCCCATCTTAAATGTTGAAGAACTCCACCACCCCCAACCCTTTCGGGATCTGGCGTGAACGCATAAATCAACGTGCAGAGATGATTTTGGTACCGTTGGGTAGGTCAGAATGTCAGGCTTTGATGAGACTAAAAACCGGAGAAGTCAAAATCCAAAAATTTTGGCCAGACGCTCCCCTTAAATTTTGTAGTTGATCAGAAAGTTTCTATAGAATAAGGTACCAATGATCTTACTAACAAAATGACTGATTAAAAATAAATACGCTACTAATATGATTAACTGAAAAATCTATCACAATAAGACAACATTTACACATGTGCTTGGCTTACTTTTCTACATTTCTGAACGCTGTTTGGTGAACATAAATACCTTAAAGAGTTACTATTAAATAAATCATTTTGTTTTGTATTATCTCAGCTAATCCAAAAGAAGGTGCAGATATTAAGGGTAACTATGCCTGCCGCACGCATGGTATGAATAACTCAACCCTCTCAGACCAATCGCTTCATGTTCTATACGGAAACTCACTGCCAGCGCGGCAGTGAGTTTCTCTAATCTTTAACTCCACTAAGCCTTGTATATCGTTCTTAAAGCTTTGCTTTAAATCAAGAGCCTAGTAGGGCTGATATCATGACCGCAATCTCTGCGTAATCAGCCTCAGAGTTTGCAGTCAGTTTTCTTGGCTCTGAGATATAGTTTCTCATTAATTTATCGGCTTGTGGCTCCCAAGGATTCATCCCGACAGAATCTTGAATCTATACGCGACTAGTTGATGAAATTTTAGCTCTAACCTGTTCTTTAAATAGACTCAATTTTCTGTAAAAACTTTTCTGAGGCGTAAACTTAAATTTCTGTGGCAGCGTCACTTGTATCTATATTTGTGTAACTGAGTTATTATCCATTTTATGGACTTCAGGAGTGAAATGAACACCTACAGTCAGGTTGACGCGCTTCGCCAGAGCAGCTACAGGGAGTCGAGGGGGGAGGGGAGAATATAGAAAAATTGAACGTGTTTCCGTTTCTATTGGCGTGAGCAGCCTGTGATTTTTCCTTGCAATAATCACTGATATTATTGTAAGTTGCAATTTCTTCGAAGGTATATGCGTGGAGAAGATTTTACGAACAACTTCTTTTCGCATCATCGAGTTTCCTAGCTTTTATAATCTAAGCATATTGCGGGGCTACCCTAGCTTAATTGCAATTGTTCTTCCGTTTATATATATATTCTAAATAAATGACCAACTACTGTAAAACCATAGCTACTTATTCACATCTTACGGTCCCATATGTCGCCCGTTCTTGAGGTCAGAACAAGTGCGTTGGGCGATGATATAGTAGGTGGTTGTTATCATTTGTCAGCGATTTGTTGGCTTGGGTCACAATACGAATGTTGAGACAATTATTCGTTAACGCTTCCGCACAAATTTTTTATTGTCAGGTTCCCTGTCTGCAGTGCAAAACAAATAAACAGCTTGCCTCAGTCATATGAATTAAATAATAATGTTGGTTTCTTGGCTGAATCCCCGTTTCCCTCTTACCCCTTGGCCGCTGGGTATTCTCCGTCCTCTGATTCATCATGGGAATTTTCCCTCGATGTCTTTAATCACAGCGAAGTAGCAGAGCTCCACCGCAGTCTTTGTCTCCTGACTCCTGAGGGACCATTCGTGAAGGGGACGTGGGAATTTTTATGGCAATATTAACTTTGATGGGATCGCGTTTGGAGTCCCCGTGGACGCACTCTGCAACTACGCAATAAAATATTTATACCTATGTGTCCTTTTCCTGTGCAAATTAGATAATATTCTACTTCATAATACGATCAATCCAGTTATGCTAAATTATTTGCTAAATAGTTCTTATCATAAAATCTGACGAAGAATATTTCTAACGGAGCATATGGTGCTCTCGCATCCTTAATCATGCGAGAAGAGACCATATCTTTGAAGAGGCCATTTGTATCCTTCCATGAGATCCATCGCCGAACGCTTCCGATAGTACACACTCCGTGGGTTGTAAAACGACGGTATCTGGGATCCAATTTTACAGTTGTGTACTTGAGTTGTGCAGAAATGCTGCTAATCAACACACGCGCGTGAATGTCCTTGTATAAAATTTTATCTGATCTTTAGAATTTATTTTATACGTCCGAACTACGCCATTCAATAAATCCACGTCTGCGTCATTTGACAATATAAACCAAAACGATCAAATAGTGAAAGCTCCTCCGTAATTAGTCCGTACTTTCCTGAATACGCAACGTATTCAGTTTCATTTAATACAAGCGTCTTCATAATGAAGCTCGGCTCATCGCTGGACGACCTGCTTATTGCTCGTCGCCAGTGTTCACCGAGGAACCAGTCAAGCGCTAAATTGCGACCAAAACAATTATTGCGGGCCTTATATTTCTGAGCTCTAGTCAATGGAGGTACATTATTACCAAGCCACATAAGCAGACATGGCTGTGCGCATAGTGAGTACCCGCCTGAAGATAATCATTTCGTTGCTGGAAACCATTGAATAATTGTTGAAGATTTGCTCGATGAGGTAACGGTAGTATTAAGAGACTCTTTGTGATGGTTCAGGAAGAGTAATGAGCATCACTGAAAGCGTCGGTTGTCGACTCACAAACATATTGTATATTGAAGACTTGCCAGCGGCTGGGCTGATACTACTCTTAATTGTTACAGTGAGTAACTTGAGTCACTTATTACGATTTAATTAAGACTCAATGTAGACTCGCTTAGGACTCACTTGGGACTCTGCCATCAGAGATGCAGTAAACATATTGGCGAAACCACTGTGATATTGAAAAAAATGAGAGTCGCTTATCTCACACTTTTGTGTTCCTATTGTAAAGACATATATCCTGCTGGCATAATCTAAAGTTAAGAATTATTTATACGACATAATACGAGGGTTGCCAAACATTTATTTTAGGTAAAAGATGGTGTAGTTCCCATAGACGGCGCCTTACGGCAGGGTTTGTGAGAAGCTTTATGACGCCATTGCTTCTATTGCTTCCAGAAGGCGCGTCTGACGTGGCTGTAATAACCTTTAATGTGCAATAGTGGCTCAACGAGTGCAAAACCTTCGCTACTCTCACCCTCGCCCTCTCACAGCGGACACTCCACTGCCTCCATCTGTCAATTCCCTTACCACTTTTTGACACTCTCTTCCTGTTCTGCTTCTTTTCCTCTCGGATCTCGGTAGGAAATTATAATATCGTCTTACTTCCTTATACACTATCCTTTTCAATCCTAACTCTCACCCTCTCACCGTGCGCTATTCTACTTCTAGTTCCTATTTATTGGTTCCGTTTGTCTGTAGTCCAAGAAAAACATCGATTGCTAGTCAATGTTTCGTCCTTTCCTTCCAGCTCAGAGGTCCGAGGGTCGGTTGCTCATCGTTCATCTTTTTGTACTGCTTATCGGGACGACTAGATTTAGCTTCGTTTGTCGTAAATGATGTCCGGAAAAGAATATTTTTTTTCGTAGCTGCTAACTCAAGACTTTCAATTGTGTTGGTTAAACTTATTCAACATTTTGGATATTCTTCAGACCAGTAAAGTCATTACTTCGCCAGCACACATCAGCCAGTTCCCTGATAAGTTTTTATCCAGAGTATCTCACGGAAGCATAACATTACTGCGGCCCACTTAGCTTTTACAAATCCTGTGATGGTAACAACATAGAAATATCTCGATTTCTTATTTCCGTTAAACTCGAGACATGCAGTCTTCATTACTTCTGTCATATTTCTCGTTTTGGTACAACTCCTTCATTCATTCGATATATTCTCCTGGCAATGGCTCGACGCGCAGCTAGGCCATCTAATGCCGCAACACGTCTCCGTGCCACAACACGTCCCCGTGCCACAACACGTCCCCGTGCCCCAACACGTCCCCGTGCCCCAACACGTCCCCGTGCCCCAACACGTCCCCGTGCCCCAACACGTCCCCGTGCCGCAACACGTCCCCGTGCCCCAACACGTCCCCGTGCCCCAACACGTCCCCGTGCCCCAACACGTCCTCGTGCCCCAACACGTCCCCGTGCCCCAACACGTCCCCGTGCCCCAACACGTCCCCGTGCCGNGATGTGTATAAGAGACAGCCGCCAGCCTCATCGTCACCCGTGAGTACACGTCCCGCCTCTCCCCCCACCCCGCCAGCCTCATCGTCACCCGTGAGTACACGTCCCGCCTCTCCCCCCACCCCGCCAGCCTCATCGTCACCCGTGAGTACCTACACGTACCTGTACTTATTGTACTAAACTCTATTGTATTGTACCAGTACTGTGCTTATTGTACAAAACTTTTTGTTTTGTACCAGTACTGTACTTATTGTACAAAACTTTTTGTTTTGTACCAGAACTTCTTGTGCCGATCAGCAGGTGCAACTCTGCGTCCATGGATCCACTGTGCATCTTTATACTTTGCAAATATACTTTGCATATTGGACTCTAGCATACGCATATCGGTGTAAATTAAGGGGCTTACCAATAATTTTGAATGAATGCTGAGTAACTTTTCATTATTTATGTTAATTCATTGAGAAACGTAATCTTTGAGTTGTTCAAATCATTACGCTCGCTACGTAACTCAACACATTTGTTCCTAACTTTTCAAATTAGCGACGTGCTGCAGCTGCTGCATTTAATTTCGCATTGTTTTGTTTAACTTCGTTGCGAATAAAGAGTTGTAACTTGCGCTCAAATATCGGTTGCTGATGAAAATGTCGATGATAACGATGGTTCTGCTGCTGATGTTGCTGATAACTGACTGTCAGCATGGCTTTCTTGTCGCTAGATCTTGCACCACTAACCGCTTGTCTCGATGCAGTTTACCTATATTTCGCATTCGACGGTCCAAGTCCTTGAAAATAGAGAGAAATATGCCCCAATGGATCAGGCATTCAACACAACGTGTCCCATGCCATGTTGTGTCAGTTAACGATACTATTTTGATAATAATCCGTTAATCCTGACGCAACGTGCCAGATATTAACGAAACCGCAGGCACAAAAACAGGCCTGCACATCGTCGGCTTTCACAACGTCGGCCTACACAACGTCGACCTACACTTAACGTCGACCTACACAACGTCGGACTGCACAACGTCGGCCTGCACAACGCAGACCTGCATAACGTTGGCTGCTTAGCGCAGGCCTGCCTGATTGCCGTACAATTAGGACACTCTGCTGGAAGTGTCTGAAGTTGTTGGCACCTCATATTCATACGAAGTTACACTTGTTCCGCAATAAAGATCTTAGCCTTTTGTCAAATATTTTTACCAGTCCTTTAGAAATATTGCCCTGACAACGGTTAGTGTAACCTGAGAAAATGTGTTAAATACATGCTTGGTAAAAGGTAAATTGGAGATACTGTGGCGAACAATGGTGCATTCAAGATCTGATTATAAATTGTGCTTTTATTCGAGTGCGAGAGAGTTTATCCCGTTCCAGTTGTCAACGTGAAACTTACTGTAAATTCAAGTTCGTTTGATTGTTTTCATGAGTATATATGCCGTAACCCCGTGTGGTAAAATGAATCTCTTTGCTGTCAATGCTGTGAATCTCACGTCGACGTCGTCCCTGTGACTGCCGCTCAGTTCCTATGATATTTCAGAACAGTGGTCGCCGGTTTTGCCAGAGTCTTGGGAACGCAAATGAAAGCCTAGAATGTCTAAATCCATTCCAATTGGAATCTTAAAGGCCAGAGATCCGATAGTTCCTTCATACTTTCGTGTTTATTCAAACTAACAGGAATATTTTAAATTTTTTGTGTTATATTTTTTCCAATTGTCATCCTGAATGACAATAACAACAACAAATTTGTCAAATGAAGTGACAAATTTCACAATGGAAGTCAAAGGTGACAAAAGCAGCCCCGGCAACTATCGCCCTGTCAGTCTGACAAGTGTTATTTGTAAGCTAATGGAATCTGTTGTGAGGGATAGGATTATCGATCACTTGACTGCTCACCATCTCATATCAGATTGTCAACATGGTTTTATTGCCGGCAGATCCTGCACCACTAACTTATTATCTACGTTGAACGATTGGACTCGCCTGCTGGACGAAAGGGAGCCAG
>NW_025947668.1:28194-58165 GCF_000764305.2 Hyalella azteca
CTTCAAACTATCGCCAGTCATGAAAAGATCCGGTCAAATGACACGAGTTTAGATCTATGAACAAGGCACGAAAAGGAAAAGAATCGGCGACAGGCCACATCAGGCCTACACTTCAGCGCCGACATCACTATGTTATGTTATGTTATGTTATGAAAATTAACAAAAAAATCTTTGCAATAATTTATTCACTCACTTTTGTCCATGAAGATTGTTAAAGGGGCAAAAGTATTTGGAAGCAATCAGTCAATTAGTCCTTAATATATCTTAGTTTTTAACTAAATTCATCAAACGAAATTCACCAAAATGAAACTTTGGGAAATAATTTCTCTGAATTTGAGAAATCTGCTTCATTCCATCTTTTATTGGGCGCGTCTTGTGGTCTCCCTAAGAGGAAAATTCCGGCAAGGCAGGAACCTCCGTCGCAACTACGCGCGATCTGCTGCATAAAAATAACAAACTGCGTCGGCAATCCCGGTGGCGCGATATTCTGCTTCGGTCCAAATTCTTGCCATATGGAAACTGGAGCGCCAATGCATGGCAATGCCAGACTGGCCTAAAACTGCTAGGCATTTTGGGAGCCGGAATAGAAATGTTCCTATTGCTCTGCCTTAATCGTCGTGTTTTCTCGTGCACGGTCGACTCACCGGCCGTGATCGCGTCATCCGTGCTTACTTGCCGCTGGTCGTCAACCAAGTCGAACCTTCAGTTTAAGATTTCATGTTATCATTTGTGGCCTCTTGAAGACTATTACAACTTATAAGCGTTGTATATCATTATGATATCGCTTGAACATATTAGGCACCTATTATTATATTGCCGGAGCATACGAAGGACTAATAATTATTATATTGCTTGAACCTATAATGGACTCTTTCTCAGTTATACGACTGAAAAGCTGACGGTTATTTTCAGGAACAAATGCGCCAGAGAAATGCACACAGCGATTTATCCCACCCACGCTTGAACAGGCGCGTCGCTTATGCTTTGATCTCTCTAGCTTCGGGACAATGCATGCTACCCTCGCATGTAAGCTAGATTATCGGTGGCCGCTGAATATTTGACTGTCGGCCGCCGATATTTGAATTATTTTCAGCATGGTTGTACAAGATTTATTATTACCTTTACAAGGCGGCATGTCGTCTCCAGCTGCTTCAACGTCTATCAGACAATGTTCGCCCCCATATGACATTGGTTTTAAGTGATTCTTCATAACTTTTTATGTATATAATGCCGTAGATAGGGTTCTTTTCAAAGGATATCCTAATGACATCCTATAATATGCCTACTTCCTGTGAGACGCTTTTGTTTTCATGGGTTGCAGTAGTGTTGTAATTTTTAAGCCTTCGGAAATTCCATGATTTCTAAATAATACTTTATTCTCTTGGACATATATTTTTCATAGAAAAAACGATATCGAGTAGTATGCTAATAAATTCATTTATATGAGCAAATGAGTATGAATTTTACCTAAAAACAGACAATTGGGAAAAGTAAACACAAATTTTGTCCGCACCTGACGAAATATTGTGAGTTTTTTCTCTATGATACAAATAGCTAAAGTTTGACTGCGTGTGACGTCGCAGGGAAGATATTTGGCTAGATCATCCTACACTATAATTGGATGGAACTGTAATAAGAGCTGGACTAAGACTATAAGTAGGAGTTCATCAGTCATTATACATATCATATGAGCAGAATGATGAAGTTTCTTTACATATCATATGAACAGAATAATGAAATTTCTATGCGCTAGCCACTTAATAATTTGATTTTTTAAATCCATACACTTTCCTTGGAGCTCACAAGTGCGTGGGAGTTTAGAACTTCCATTAGCAGTCGCAACTCAGAGCGACGGCTTAGCAGTTAAACCTTCCCGACCATCTTAAAGGAGATGCGAAATTAAATCTTTGTACCGAAGGGACATGTCAGAATATATTTTTGTACTGAAGGAACATGCTAAAATAGATATTTTTACCATTTGATTTAATATGCATGAATAAATCTTTCTACCGATGAACTCAAGGTATAATTGAAGGTCTGCTTTTTTTTATCTGAATTGCCTGAAAATTTGCCCAAAATTATCTATAATATTGAATTGCAGAAGATAATTTAAAAATATGAAGAGTTGCATAAAAACTTGAATTAATGCATGATATATTTGGGTTCAGTTTTTAGATTCAGTGAACAAAAGTTGCTATCATCCATGCAGCGAACTTTGAGTTTCGTTTCCTTCAGTGAACTTGCCTACGTTTTAAAAGTCTTTGCTAACACTGAAGAGCTGGGAACTTGCATCGTGCTTGTCTTCCGTGCTCCTTATTTTATGGAAGGGGTGAGTCGCTGATTCTTGCTGATCAAAAAGTGGAGTGTGAAAAATTTACGCTTTCCCTTTACCACGTATTACTGATATTCATTATAAAATCTTGAAGTTCTAAATTGAAAGGTTTCATGTGGAAAAACAAAAGAAACCCAAATCTGGGAACAAAACCCCCAGATAGCCAACCGGCAGCGGCAGGAATGTCCAAGATAAAAGGAAATGAACTTGAACCCTGCCCTTCATCAGCACCAGAGAGAACTACCGCAACAAAGACAAAAATACCTGAAGACAGAAAAGGAGATTCATTACCAAAACGCAAGCGTCATCAGGCAAAGACATCTGACTATCCTGGAACAAGATCACAAATAGCCCAATCAACAATGGGAAAAACAAGATTATCAAAAAACCAAATGGATTTAGACCAAATAGCCTGCAGCACGGAAAGTCTTACATCTATAGACTCAAATCCAGAAGGAGTCTTATCCTCTAGCAATAGATCATCAAAAACAGACCTGACCTGCAACATGGAACCAAATGACAGACCACCATGCAAAAAGCGTTGTGCACCAACACTAACAGCACCTGAAACCAACATTGTATCTACAATAACAACCCCAGAATCCCAGACAGCAAGAAGAAACTCATCAAACCAACAAGATGCTATGGCAGCTCTGCCACAGCCAAGTCAGGAATTAACGGAAGCCCAGTCTCGAAACACAGCACAATCAAATATGGCACCTGACNACACTACTCCTAGCAAACCAAGCAATCGAATTTGTAACTAATCACCGCTTCTTAGGCATAATCCTGGATCGCCGACTCACCTTTCGGCAACACATATACGAATTGAAAGAAAGATGCCAACGATCACTCCGACTTCTCACAGTGGTTGCAGCACACAAATGGGGTGCAGACTATAGAACATTGAGACAGCTTTACATTTCCCTTATACGGTCAAAGCTAGACTATGGTTCATTCCTATTCTGCACAGCAGCCCCATCCTACCTGATCATACTTGATAGAATTCAATATGCAGCAAGCCGCATCATATTGGGAGCTTTGCGATGTACGCCTGTCTCTTATACACATCTAGATGTGTATAAGAGACAGGGCGCTCATATCGCGGCCTTCCGCCGTCACTGCGGGTCAGTAATGGGAAGATTATCCTGTGGGGCGCTCATATCGCGGCCTTCCGCCGTCACTGTGGGTCAGTAATGGGAAAATTATACCATTACTCATTTATTCTCCGAGCATTTCGCTGAGGGAATCCACTTAACATCTCTCCGACAATACACGCGACTTTTTTATTGTCTTCTTTCATCTGAGAAAAATTTGCCTGCCTAATATCAACTGACAATCTCCATTACGCTGCATTGAACTGACAGTTGCATTACACTGTGTTGATCAATCAACAGTCTGTATTACACCGTATTGAACAACTGACAGTTGCATTACACTGGATTGAACAACACATTACACTGGATTGAACAACATTACACTGGATTGACTGTCTGCAGTTCACTTTTCAACTGCGTTTGTCACCACAAATACTTTTTATCGAACAAGCATAGGTTAAGCCGGCGCTGTGTCATTTTTGCCATTGCTTAAGGGAATGTCGTAGAAGTGTTGATTATATTCTATGCGGGACAAGTTGTCGAGGAAAAAATATTTAGCCTTTAAAATATGAGGATGAGACTAGAAGAGATGAAATTTTGAACAGAGCAGCGATAGTGGTATAGGTACCAGCATACGAAGTACCAGCATATGACGGAGTGATCGTGGCCGGCGACAAAAAGCAATTTCAGTACTGAACGATGTAACTGTTGATAGTGTTGACAGGAGCTGCTGCTGCCATCACTGCTGCTGCTGCCATCTCTGCTGCTGCTGCCATCGCTGCTGCTGCTACCATCGCTGCTGCTGCTACCATCGCTGCTGCTGCTGCCATCGCTGCTGCTGCTACCATCGCTGCTGCTGCTGCCATCGCTGCTGCTGCCATCGCTGCTGCTGCCATCGCTGCTGCTGCCATCGCTGCTGCTGCTGCCATCGCCGCTGCCACACCTGCTGGAAGTCTGTAGGTTGTCTAATATAATGCAAACAAAGCTAGTCAAACTTTTCGCTTTGTCTTTCATTTGACTGAGTCTCTCTTGTCTATTTTTCCCTCTCGTCGGTGGATGTGTAATTAACGACGCTTGAGTGACGTGGAAATAAAACAATTTCCAAACAAATCCGGCCTCTGGCTTTTATATTTAACATGACGAGAAGTTCCACGTAGGAAAGGCCGCGCTTCCTGGTGGAAATATCTAACACCATTAGTTCGAAACTCCCTTGATAAATCAATTTAAATAAAAATATTTGCTCTGATTTAAATATTTAAAATAAGAGATGATAGTTGTCCTTGGATTCCCTCCCACAGAATAAGTTCTGTCTCTGATTTTAGAGCAGGTAACCTCAAGGGAACTAAGCTGTATTTTTGCCCTAGATATTTTACGCGACTTCGCATATTTATGCTGATAACGCGTATACTTATGACTTCACGTTTTCGTCGACGAGAAAATGCGCTCTCTGTCACTCACTGCAGTGAGTACTGAGTTATATTTTTCACTGACTAAATTTTTTCTTATATTTTATATGAATCCTTTTTAGATTTTTTTATAGCTTAATTTTCTAGCATCGCAGTCATCATTCGATTACTCGCAATTTGCATTCTATGCGTGTGTGCAATCACATTTTTATTGAATTTAAAAAAAATTATATTGCATACTGAGCTATCATATACAAAAAATCACGCGTGCTGAATTGAAATCTTTAATAGTCGCGTGAATATTGAGAAATGTTATGCTGATTTTTATATTGTAGCAGTTCATTGATGGTAATTAATGTGATAACATACGCTCATCATTATGATATAATGCGTAAGTTAGTATTAGTTTGGCATGACCTTCATTAAGATTAACGCGCCAGTTAGCCTGAGCGTAAAAGTGTGTCGTATCTCAGACACGTACGTAGTTCCTAGTGATAGATTTCTCTCCTGAGTCACTTTAATTATTCCTGGGTCCATAAAGCTCACCATAAATTAACGATGGCCACAATTTATCACCTGGAAATGTCATAAACTGGAAATTTACGATCTTGCACCTTCCTTCTCCCAACTCCTGCCGTCGCTGGTATGACCTGGTCGCCATTTTTGTAGGTTCTCGGGGACTTTAAACGTCACATTTTTGTCTTTGCAAACCTTGAAAGTTATTCAAAAACTGTTGAATTTTATAGCAACTTTTTTCGCAAAATTCAATTTATATCGCTCTGTGGAATTGGGTTTCTTCAATAAATATATGATTTCATGTTTTATTAGATTCTTAAAAAAATTAGAGATAACGGTAATCCCATCTCAGTGTATGCAGGACTAAAGTACATATAATACTCATTATTTTATTAACGGTAAAGTATTGACTGTGATTGTTTATAAATAACCTCGCTATACCTACTTTTGTTCGCATAATCTCTCTTAATCTCTCTTACTTGTGTTGATAGTGCGAAGATCAACTATAGTGTTTTTACCAAATCAAAGGGTCTCGTAAAACCTTAATACCTTCGCGTATCAACAACCCTAATTGTTGACATAAAGTTGTATCTTAATCCAAAATTGCTAATGAATTTCAATCCAAAATTCAGCACTCTTAGGTCTGCGATTGAAACGCAGACGTATGAGTGAAAAGGGTAGGAAAATTTACTTATATTATACGGCTAATAAAAAAATCAAATGCAAAGTTTCGATGATGACACGCGTTCGTGGAAGTAATTTTCAAAAGCACGAAGCTTTGTAATTTGTAGTCGAGCATAAATTTTACTGCGGTGTTGAGCACGGATTACAGCACCCAATTTCCACAAGACTTATCAGGATTTATTCGCTATCCTACAAGGCCTCCTTCCATGTTTACGGTCTCGCCTGATATCAATCAAGTTCTTACGACCGCTGCTCTTTTACGATCCGCCAATCCTTCTCTCAGCCAACGACTTACTTATTCATTAAAATCATCTTCTTATGTTAGCACTTCAAGGTAATCACAATTTCACAATCTGTGTTTTGGGCATTAACACGGCGGACTAGAGAGATGAGTATCAGTTTCTTCTCTACATTAAAATGAAGTATGAAAGAGGTATGATCAAGTTTCTCTCTACGTTACTATGACGTACGTATTAAAGAGGCATGATACAGTTCCTCTCCTGTACCTCAATATGGCGTATTGCGGAGATATGATACAAGTCCTCCTCTAAATTAAAATAACGTCATAAAGACATAGGTATCAGTTCCTCTTCTAATTTAGCGTTCCTTCACCTCTTAATTGTAGTTCCTTAATTGTCATAGTAATGTGCTTTACCAAAATCAGTTCACAGTTAATACAGTTCAACTCAATAGGTTCAGAGTTATATCAGTTTAACTTAATATGGTTGCAGTTATTTCAGTAATGCTGTTCATTCAATCAAATCTTGTCATGCCCAAACGAAGCCGAATGCAAGCTTCTGCTCACGTTAATGTTTATATATGTAAGAGAAATTAGTTCAATTCCGAGGTCGTGTCGCGTCCGGTAATTTTCTCACACGATGAGGCTTCCTTCGTTTCCATGTCGGCTGCCATCTTTGATGCCATTTACTAAATAATTAATTCTACGTTTTGGACGTAGATTAGATTAGTCTATGAATTAAGTCTACTTTTTGAAAGTAGACTTAAGTCTACGGACGCATCGTCCGTGTGTAATTTATTTGCTCAGCAATTGTTTCCGTTTCTGTCATAATTTCCATTCCGTTCCTCCCGAAAATGACGGCAAAGCTGCGTTCGCTTCACTGGCACCTTGATAAAAACCACTCGTTTGCTGAAACATCAAACCTTCTCTGTAAATTTCAGCATCATGAGTTATCTGACTCACGAATTTCAGTTTGCAGGTGGACCTCCAAGCTGATTTTCTTTTGCGTCTTGGTTTCCACTTTACAATTTCCCGTTCATAAGTTCCCGCATACAAAATTTCGAATTGGATGCGTCGTGATTCCTTTCCATTTTTGACGTGACGAAGCGAACGTGTCCTCATGCAGATCCATAGTCGTGTATCAACTGAAATCTTGTTGAACACACGCAAGAGATTTGATTGTTTGCTGGGCCGGTGTGAAGCCTCATTAATATAAATTAATTAATAATAATTAGAGTCAGCAACCAAGCGTCAGTGTTTAATTATTATGTACATAATTTGGCTCTGAATTTAACAGATTATTTAATTTCATAGAAAAAATGAATAATCAAGCAACTTCAATCGAATCTCAATGCTTTTTAGCGCTCTACGTGATGTCAGGAACCTTATGTTATTGATTTTCGTATTCATTGAATCATGTCATATTAAATCTTATGATCCGTCTCGATTTCCAGTTCAATCTAAAAAATATTAATCAGAGTTCCCTCCCTATTTGCAAGCCACGTCTTGCCATTGCTCAATAATCTTGCTCGACAATATCACGCCTCTCACTGAGAGGCAACTGATCGGTCGCCAATTAGTGTCCTTTTGAGGGGTTCAAAAACATGCCTTGTCAGCGCCATCAGCAAGTCCGCAGGAATCTCCCCGGTCAGCCATGTCTCAAGGATATCTGTGAGCGGATATAATATCACTGGTGTCAGCATAGATGAAAGTGCTGGGAGAAAAGATGTGGTTAAAAGACCATAGCGACTTCCTGCGTCTCCGAGATATATTGGCGGAAATGACCATAGCCAAAAAATATAACTCAGTACTCACTCTATGTGAGTGACAGAAAGCGCATTTTCTCGTCGACGAAAGCGTGAAGTCACGGACGGACGGACAGACGGACATGGCGAGCACAATAGTGCATTTTTTCCATAAATGAGAAAATGCGCTAAAAATGCCAGCCGCGCTGTCAGCTTTTCGGAAACCCCGGTGCATTTCGGCATTCTTGCAGAATTTTTGCCTATTCGCTGATGGACTGGAAGTCGTCATACTGCGGCCATGCACTCATCAATCGACTGATGCTTTTCTGAAGAAATCAACAGAGGACGAGCGAGTAGCTCGAACGTCTGCACTGCACTCTACTAACTGGCGCACAGTCTCAGTGAACTCTCTCTGATGGAACCCTAAGTCTCAGCGAGCTCACTCACTCTTCAAAAAATCCGCGAAGGACTTATTGCCGAGTAGTTAACTAAGGACTGACGTTTCGGTTCTAAACTTCAATGGCTTGCCATTGAATGCTCGGCGGTTAAGACGCACTAAAGCAAGTGCAACTCACTCTTCAAAAAATCCGCGAAGGACTTTTTGCCGAGTAGTTAACTAAGGACTGACGTTTCGGTTCTAAACTTCAATGGCTTGCCATTGAATGCTCGGCGGTTAAGACGCACTAAAGCAAGTGCTGCTTGTACAGCCTCGCCACCACCAGACACTCAAAGACTTTTGGGCACATTGACGACGAAACGCATCCCTTGCCGCTCATCGTCTGGCCACTTGCAGGGAGTGACGGCAGCCATCGTCGTCATACGGTCATCCTTCCTCCCACCCTCAGCGCTGTGCATGGTGCTCTGTGGTGAACTCTGGTGCTCTGATATGCTCTGTGGTGCTCTGTGGTTTTCTGTGGTGCTCGATCTGTGGTACTCTACGCCGTATATAGAAGATTATGGCCTGTAAGCCTCTGAGTGCTTCTCAGGATAAAATCAAAAGCCAGCTACTCTTATCCGAGCGACCAGATCTTCATCCATTCCCGTATTCATCCCCGTATTCATCCATTACGGGCTACTCAAATGCTCTTCATCCATTACTGTGATACTCTAATGCTCTCCCGCTGGGCGCTCGCGCATCACGACCAAAAGTCCCTCTCCCGTCCGGACTACATTTCGTATTGCATTAAATATGACGCGAGTTTAATCGACGAGGATTACATGTTCATTTGCCCAAATCTCTGTGGATATCAGAAGTAAAAGTTAGAATACGAGTTGTTAAATAAAAGAGCGTTAATTATAATAGGTAATATTGTACTTAAGTTACTGTTCACACTTGATGCCAACAAATCTTTCGTCGTTTTGATTCATTTTATGTTCTTTCAAAAAAAAAGCTTGCTTGCACACTTCTGTATAATGCGCTAGAATAATTGAAGCTAGAAAGTAGTATAGAATACAATTTATGTCCTCGGTGAACGTTCGAACTTGAACACAATATTGTTAACCTCGCTCCGTGCTATAGCAATTTGACTTCAGTACCAGAGACCATCGGCTTCCAGTAAATACGATGGACTGCAGGAATGATTTCTTATTATCTAACACAGCAACCGAAATTAATTTGAATAGAATCTTTATAACTGCATTTATTGCAATTACAATTAAAGATGAAAGATGAAGAGAACTTATAACAAAATATGACCGTTTCATAACGGGATCAATTTCTGGACTGTAGAAACCAATTAATAAAAAGCGTCATTCTTTTCTACCTGAACAACAGAATTAGCTTTACAATTTGGCCTCACGCTTCACGCTACATAAAATTGTGGGCTTATCAGCAACCCGTGCGGTGATCCGTGGTCATATATTTAGTCGTCAAACGTACATATCATTTGTAGAATAGTTATCGTTATTTTTCAGACGAAACATTGCTTGCGTACTGTTACTGTTTTTAACTACCACTAATGATTCACGAACATCATTATTTTTATCATTGTGCTGCAGTTATATTACATTCAATCTAACAGTATCACCATAATTGTATCGCCAGGCACTACATTGTGCTGGCTATTACATTCATTGTAACCGTATCACCATAATGGTATAGTCAGGCACTACATTGTGCTGGCTATTACATTCAATGTAACCGTATCACCATAATGGTATAGTCAGGCACTACATTGTGCTGGCTATTACATTCATTGTAACCGTATCACCATAATTGTATTGCCAGGCACTACATTGTGCTGGCTATTAAATTCATTGCAATAGTATCACCATAATTGTATTGCCAGGCACTACAGTGTGCTGGCTATTACATTCAATGTAACCGTATCACCATAATTGTATCGTTAGGCTCTGCATTGTGTAAACGCACCCGCATGCCAATGAAGGCGGTCATTACCGTAGAGTAATTGCCGCTCAGGAGCAGATGTTGGCTGCACAATAGAGATCATAATGGCTTGACGACCACCTCGCTGGCTGGGACATAAGATCCTTATGGACACATTATACGCTCTTTCAATATTTTTTAACCGCAAAGAATAATGTTTAATATTGTGCATTTTTAAAGTTTTTCTATTGAGCCCAGCATCCTCGAAAAAATACATGGAAAGTAGTATAAAAGGATTAAGAATACGATTTGTTTGAAAATAAACATTAAAAGAGCTGGCTGAAAATAGTCCTTCTTATCTTCTTACAACACTTCTCTTCAACTTCACTTCTTGTTGTTTGTTTGTTTGTCTGCTACAAATCTTAATCGAAATTTAACACTCATCTACTTATCCTATCGATCTAAAATTTTGCACACTTGCGTAAAGTTGGAGACAATGCATGAATTAAATGACAAAATAAATAATTTTAAATATAAAAAAAAAAACATTTTTTCCAATATTAAAAAAAAATTACAATAATTTTGCCAGCTACAAATCTTATAATTGATATTTGACACGTTTTTACCTATCCAACTGATCTGACATTTTGCACACTTGTGTGAAGTCGGAGGCAATGCATGAATCAATTGACAGAATAAATAATTTTGAAAAAAAATGTATATACAAAAAAATTGAAAAATTAATTTTTTTAATGTTCGAAAATAAGATTAGAAATTCATTGTACGTACATCTGTAACATTGGATACACTGGATTCTTTAGAAGTGTTGTCTTTAAAAAGTCATTTTTAAACGTATATTTTAAGATGTTATATATGTTTATGCAATTTATTATTTGGTTCATATAGCAATATTCATTGGATAAAGTGCACGCTTCTCTGCCTGGGCATGTGAGTCTCCAACACTAAGGAGCCATTCCAAAAAAATTTAACGTTGAGTTATTATTTTCCGTCACTGTAAAAATGTAATAATCAATATAATAATTACTGTATTACTATTTCATAATCATCGAAAACCGATTAAAACTGACTTTCTGAAAGTAACATTCATTTGAAATTGTTAACTTGAAAATTGTATTATTTGAATCAAGTATACGGCGTATCACAGTAGCATTGTTTACAGCTTTGCTCCTTCATTTGTAAATGGCAAACAGTTACACAAACACTCTGCGCAGACACTCCACAAACAAACATAGCGCAAAACAACATTCTAGTGTTACCTGACGAACAATTAATTCTGACAAGCTCTGCAGAGAAACACTCCACAGAAAAAATCTCCTGTGTAATCCACTGTCATATTTTAATGAAGCCGCGACGGTCTGGGAATAAGTTCTTTGTTTCGACCGCCATTGCGAGGTATGCAATTCGACGCAGGATAGGAAAACGGTGTTTATTATGTGACCTAAAATAGATATTAGACGGATATTATACGAGTCACCACCTAGCCTTCCTGGGCTGCGGCTTAGCTTTTTCGACGATTTATTTTTTAGGTAGAACAGACATCTTCCCCGTACGTAAAGCGTTCTTCAATTTTACAATTGTCGATTGTTTGGTAGTTTGAAGCAATTCCATTATTCACAATTGCATTCCACCAGCGATTCCATGGCATATTCCACCTTTCCGCCAAAATTTGATTTTCTATGTACGACAATGAATCGCCAATATCTTTCAACTATATTTGAATGAAACTCATGCAGTCGACAGCCTTATTGAAATAATCATAAAATATTATTTTCAGGTTGATGCATGGCATCCTATTTTCCATGAAGGGCCGAATTCGCTAAGGGCATTACTGCAATGCATTTTTCTGTCCAAGCTCTAATCAATGAAGCCTGAGAAATGTATGAATCTTTTCCGCATTCTGCCTAATAAACGCGTCAAGCAGATTTGTGTGGTATAAATTTCAAGATGACTTCCATGTAGAATTTTCTCAAGCCTCGTTCTTCGTTCTATTTTTTTCAAAAGTTCAGATAAAATTGTATTGCAATCTTTTGATGAAATTTATTGCAATTTCCCCAGTGAGTAGCCAATCGTGGGAGCTTGTCGCCCATTTGTATATACTAGCTTAATAAATTGATGTCTCACTCACTGAATTTGATGCTTAATGAATTGGAAGCCTCTATGAATTTAAAGTCTCAATGAACTTGAAAACTCACTGAATTGGAAGACTCAATAAATTGGAAGACTCACTTAATACATTCAAAGATTCTCTTAATAAATTTGGAGACTCGCTTAATAAAAACGGTGCTGAGATACCAGCGATTGCGACCTCTAAATCGCCTTCGTATTCATATCTCGCCATGACCCTCGCTCGAAATTAAATTAATATCATATTTTACTGGGACCACATATTGACGAGTCAGGCTGGACGCTGCGCCATATATTTAGGGGTGTTATAGCGCCTGAGTCAGCAGATTTTATCTTCTTGGTGGTCTTTAGACCTCTGATGGACACCAGTTATATGACGCCGCTGGTCTTATGGTCTATGATAGCAAGACACCACGATAGTCCCTACCACACGTGGCGGTAACTTTCTTGTGAAAGGTTATTGCAGGCCTTGGATTTTTAAGTGTAGTTGACAAGTGTATTATCTTATGTATAAGAATTGAAGACTGAATCATTTTAGCCTGAAATTTATTCAAAGATAATTTTCGATGGCATTCAATTTTAACTCAAATTAAATGCAATAACGTGTTTAAGGGCAAAACGTTTGTTGACCATTGATCCTTATTTCTGCGTTCCAGGTCTTACCCTCTGGTCAATAATGTTGATGATAATTAGAGATACCTGATTTTCGCCTGAATTTTACTGGTCTCTTGAAGATGGGAGAATTGTAGCTGTACATGTTACGTTTTGCATGAGCAAACAACCCCAGGACATAAATATACTTGAGCGCAACACTAGAGTTTGTCTGAAAAATTACAATTTAGCCTAAAATTAAGTTAGTAATTAAATGCATGAGGATTGAGTAATTAGTAAATTAAATGATTGAGGATTCCGAACTTGAGTTAACGACCCCATGCGTCTTAAGGGAACGTCTCGAGTTCTCCCGTGGCCGTGACGAGGATGACGTGGCACATCACGAGCACGTCGCCATCACAATGCCTACGTTTGAAGCACTTGCGTTTCACGTCTTTGTCAAAAACTGCGTATGCAATGAAACGTCTCGACGGACTATAAGTTAAAGTCATCCCTAGCGGGCGTTTCTAATTCAAAACTCATTTATGCGTTCAGATGAATAACATCAAAAACATTGCTATTGATATGATTCGCTGAAAAAATATTAATTCTAAAAAATCTATGAAAAAATATCTAGGTGGAATCCCCATACATCTAAGTGATACCTTTTTGTAAGCTTGTATTGCTGTTCCATTTATCGCAGCGGCTCTGAGAATAATGGTCAAGTTAACAGGAAGGCTCCCGGTGCTGGCTTTTCTATTTTGCGCTTAGTGAACAGAGCTTCTGGGCGCCGCTCATAAACTCTACGGGAAATTTACTAAAGTTTTCCCCGACCCATGGAGCGGAGAAGCTGCGCAACTATCGCTCGAATTTCCTTCTAATATCACGAAACTTTAACGAGAATTTTGCTTGACTCCGGGAGGAATAATAAGCAAACAAATGCCGGATATCTCATATTTTCAATTGATCATTACTGAACTTATTTCTTGAAGTTCAACAGTAATTTACTGCATATAAATCGGTTTTGTTTAGATTTTGATTCGATTTTTCTTACACGTTAATTACATTAACTATTTAGGTAACGACCTGTATATAAACACAGTTAATATACGTAGGCACTGTACAGTAGGCGCAGGGCTGAGCAGCAAGACGAGCCTGAATCTGAATAAACTGTAGTCAGAGAATCCAATTATTTACTGAACATTAAAGTCTTGTCTGGGCACTGAGTAGTAAATTGCTGTCTGACCAGTAAATTGTTAACTGAACTACTGTGAGAAATTTGGCTCTCACAGAATCGGATCAAATAAAACAGAAATAGTGCAATTGGATTTTAATTCAATCCAAAGATTTTTCAAGATGAACGAAGTGACATTTTCCACTTCCCGATGTGGTGAAAATGAAGGTGGCAATTATTAAAGTAAATGTTGACGTACGTTGATCTCTTAATGATTGATTCAGGCAACAAAATAGAAATATCCTCCTCGGCTTTGCTTCAGAAGGACCCAGCACATAATACTGCAAGATATAAATGAATATTTGAAGCAATTGTTCCTTCAATCTCTCTATCGCTAAATCAGAATCAGAGTAAGTGACAACTATATATATGAATGGACAAGTCTACAGTTCACAAACCTAAGATTTAGATGCGTCTCAGTGATAATTACTAGCTTTTAGGAAGGAGGCAAATTTGAGCTTAGAGAAATCAGTGGAAGGTAGGTACTCTAGACGGGAAATATAGTAAGTACAGTAGGAGATTTGACTTTGGAAAGGAATAAACAGCTCATATAGCAGCGGACTACGCATACGGATGCCAGCTCCGCATGATCTTTAGATGCCTAGCTATATAAATTAATTGATAAATTGATTGAAAAGTTGATAAAGTTGATTGATAATAAAAATTGGAAAGTTGATAAGATGATAAATTTGATCGATAAGTTGGCAGCATCGGATTAATTTGATTGTCTAGAGTACCGTAGTAAACAAGCTTAATAACAGAACGTAAATAAAATGAAGAATAAACAGCAACATTCATACAAACGAAAAGATAGATAAATAGAGCACAGGAAGAAATTAGAACTTATTGTGGATTGATTGGCTGTCGTAGCTGAAGCTTCACTGATTCTGATGTTGACGTGGTACTAGTCAGAGTTCGCATGACAATTCACCCGGGGCGAATATAGTTAGTCCGATAGCTGGTATGGTTCTTAACGTACTGCCACTGCTCTCCCTACAAACTTTACCTCTATTACTTAACGAAAAAAAAAATACCCTAAATGGGACCCAACAGGTGGAACAACAACAGCGAACCAGAACAAATTAACAATGGACAAAAAAAGACAAATGGTGGGAAAATTTTCCCACGCTACAAACTATTAACTAAGCAGTAAACTGTGGTCAGTATGCAGTAAACTGTTGACTGCTCTGTTCACTCTTAACCGAGCACTACTTATTAAACTTCAGAGTAAATTGTTAACTGTACAGTACCGCAGCTGTTAATGATGC
Organism: Hyalella azteca; assembly: GCF_000764305.2. NCBI lineage: Eukaryota > Metazoa > Arthropoda > Malacostraca > Amphipoda > Hyalellidae > Hyalella > Hyalella azteca. Next base: position 43,777 of record NW_025947668.1, read on the forward strand.
AGTAAACTGTTACAGAAAACAGTTACTGTGTTCTCATTTTTTGAGTTCAAAGCAAACTGTTAGCTGTGCTGAAACCCGTTGACGGTATATTCAACTGTACAGAAAACTGTGCGCTGTTCAGCAGCTCTGTCAATGGTTATGGAGCTTGAGTTTAATATGGCGGTGGATGACCTCGTTGGTGTTGATTTGCATGAACTCGCCAGCCTCGCATGCATCTTTCATCCGAGGAACAAAGGAAATTGGGCGCAGAGACGGGCCATCGAGACGCACGGCCGCTTCTAAATAAAATGCTGGCCTGGGTGACTAAGCTAATTGCATTATAACCATGAACTTCCCTCCAGCTGATGCTTCAACCGCGTTTTTCAGAACTTTTATAATGGAATATTAATATATAAAAAATATTAAGAGACGGCGAGAAATGTCAACATTTTATTCAGAGCATTTACAGCCCCGCAGACTTGCCAAATTTTCTTGCCTCTAAGTGGCCTTCATTGTCTTTCTCTGGTCTATAGAAGTTCAAATTCCTTGCTGTTGGTGCACGAGATAACCATCTTTTATTCTTTTATTTATTTAATTTATTAATGTTATTCAATAACATTTATTTATATAGTTATAATATCCTCAGTGAAGTGAATGAGACTTTGACCAAATATCGATTCATTTTTGCTCTCTTGACTCAGTTTGTACAGGCCAAATATATTTATATCATTCAATATAGAAGAGAGTTAGAACAGCCTGGACATTTAATGTCCAGGCAAAATGACCTATCAGTGCTATGTGCAGAAACCGTGTTGCTATATGCAAAATGTGACCCGTTCAATTTTGTGAGGGATTAAAGTTTTACTATAATGAAAGGCTTTTCCTTCCATCGTATATAAGGTGCCACTGAGAATAATCAGCGTCATGTTTCGTGTTTTCAGCTCCTATTTTAGTGTATATTCATTATTATTTTTTATATATTATTCTGTTGTTTCTTTCTGGAAATTAATATTTCCTACTGGGTTAACGATATTTTTACAGTTAAGCTGTAAGAATTTTGGGCGTAATATGAATTTTACCGTGCGATTTTGAGTTGTTTTGTCATTGTTTAATGCTTCAGTTCTCGCCTGAAACCAACTTATGCTCAAATTTTTTCGGATTGGATTCCTGTATTAAAGCCAAATCTGGCGCAGCGATATTAACCAGGTTACAGCGTCAGTATATTGGCTCTATCCCTTCCTGCATTCTTACCTCGGCAGCGTCAGTATATTCGCTCTATCCCTTCCTGCATTCTTACCTCGGCAGAGTCAGTATATTGGCTCTATCCCTTCCTGCATTCTTACCTCGGCAGCGTCAGTATATTCGCTCTATCCCTTCTTGCATTCTTACCTCGGCAGCGTCGGTATGTTGGCTCTATCCCTTCCTGCATTCTAACCTCGGCAGCGTCAGTATATTCGCTCTATCCCTTCCTGCATTCTTACCTCGGCAGCGTCAGTATATTCGCTCTATCCCTTCCTGCATTCTTACCTCGGCAGCGTCAGTATATTCGCTCTATCCCTTCCTGTATTCTTACCTCGGCAGCGTCAGTATATTCGCTCTATCCCTTCCTGCATTATTACCTCCGAGTCTGTATATTGGCTCATCATCAGTATTGGAGCAACAGTATATTGGTATATAAAAGGATACTGAAAATGCTGCCACAACGCCATTTATAACTCAGGGACAACTCCGTTCTCTGTTATTGAACGGAGTCTCCATCGTTACTCGCGTCCTTCAATGTCCAGTTCTGGAACGAACGACGGCTAAGGGAGTTGTTCTCAATGCGGAACAGGAGCACGCGGGTTGTTCATTTTCTTATGGTTCAGTTTCCTTGCATAGATGAAGCAATAATATCTACAGTATTGTTCCATGAGATTATGGGTAAATGTTTAAAAATTGAGTGAGAGTTCAATGTTGCTCGATTGCTTGAAAAGCAGATTCATTTGAATTAAAAAAATAACATATAAAAATTCTGCGAAATATATCATATCCTTATAGATAGCGTTCGAAGTCCAGCTCCATCGTAAGTTTGAAAATTCTAGAACAATGATACAATCGGTACTTATTACAGTTGCAATCATAAAAAACACAAATGTTGAAACCTAAATTAACAAACATGAGACGAAATATTGAAACAAGAGAAAAAATAAACGAAGAGGCTGAACTTGTTCATTCACAATTTCAAGTGCATAAGAGCCAAAGGCTATATTTAGAGTCTCTGTTCGAAAATATTCAATGATTCTAAAATAAGGGAATCGGAAGAACCGGAAAGTAAATCTAAAATCATAAAGTCTCTATCTGACACTGGAAAGTTACACTGCTCGGCGTAAGTGCGCACAAAAGGGGACTGCTGGTGAGTTTCCAGTCCTAAAATTCTACTCTTTATATTCCACCGGGCTCGAAAAAATGTCATGCAACGTCATACCAAACGTACGCTGATAAAAATCGCGTACAATTTTATTTATAAACAACGACGATCGCTTATGAATCGAAGGAATATCTTTATATCTAAATAAGAGCATATTCTAAATTATTCAAGAAGTGTGAAGATAAATCTTTCCCCTCATGGTGGCCCAGTGGTTACAGTTCAGAGTATCAAGATTAGAGCAGAGAGGTGCAAGTTCGATCCCAGCTCGGTGCGCAAGTTTATGGTCATAATCTGCGAAAGACCTGTTATTATTCCTATTATTATTGTTATTATTATTGCATTATTATAAATAATTATTATTATTATTATAACAACCATTTGGGGAGTATTTTACGAACAAAACTTTTAATTGTTTTTTATATAGTTTTGGACGCATTGCCGAAGTATAGAAAAAAATAAACAACGTTTCTTTAATGCCCTCGGGAACAAACAATCTCACTGTATCTCTCGGACGTGGATTGGATTTCTTCAGTTTGGAAAGCAGCAGGTTTCGGCTTTAGTATTTGTTCTACAGTCCTTGCTATGCACGTTTAATTAGAATTTTAGCGCCATATCTTCTCACCTAATGGATTTCCGTCTAACATTGCACCATGCAACCACTCACCACTGACGAGTAATTGCCACTCACCACTGGCAAGTAAGCCACTCACCACTGGCAAGTAAGCCGCCCACCACTGGCAAGTAAGCCGCCCACCACTGGCCAGTAAGCCACTCACCACTGGCAGTACGCCACTCACCACCGCTGGCCAGTAAGCCACTCACCGCTGGCCAGTAAGCCACTCACCGCTGGCCAGTATATAAGCAACTCACCACTGGCCAGTAAGCCACTCACCACTGGCTAGTAAGCCACTCATCTCTGGCTAGTATAAGCAACCTACCGTCACCACCCACCAGTTATGTAGTCACTGGCTTTGCCCCCAGTGGCTTTTGCCGTTGAGTGTTTACAGGTTTTAGCTCACAAATTTCAACTTTTCGCTTCATTACGCGTCCTCAGGAGCGCAAAAATTTGTCTAGGCGAAGTCGTCGCTTGAAGAGAAAAATCTGCATTGTTGTTTTTCTGTGGAGGGAAATGGTGCGACCGTAGAGATTGTAGTTAATAATTTTTTTGAAATTTTATGCGTAAAAATTTCGCCTAAGGCAATTTTCCTGGAGACGTCGGCTCCCTCCAAAAAATTCTCTGGCGTCCTAATCTTGTCTCTTCTTTGTTTAGTACTTTGGACATTCAGCAAGATAAATCTATCTTTCAGCCGGTAGTTATATTGCTCATGTATGTTGGAGGTTTCCTCTGTAACTGATTTCGGCTGCTTTTATTGCAGGCCGACTTTGTCATGTCTCTGCACAGCTCTAAACGCATGTCATGTCTCATCGCATCTCTGAGCGCATGTCATGTCTCATCGCATCTCTGAGCGCATGTCATGTCTCATCGCATCTCTGAGCGCATGTCGTGTCTCATCGCATCTCTGAACGCATGTCATGTCTCAGCGTAGCTCTGAACGCATGTCATGTCTCTGCACGGCTGTCTGCTTGTCTCTGAAGTGACGCAGAGCATTAACGCGTTAAGTGCTGCTCGTCCTTGTTAATTCCAATGGGAATTAGTTAAGCTGGAGGCCTGAGCGTCGTTGTCATCTTGATTGCCTGACGCTGACATCAGTTCAGCTCTATTGTGACTACGACAAATGATTGATTAAACATTGATCAAATTGATTGATTGATCATTGATCAACATATAACGGCCACTTATTCGGCATTGATCAAAATGCATTTCATTACAAGCATGATTTGTCCTTTTGAGAGTACAATGAGAAATTCAGGAATGCTGTGTACAATAGTGTTTTGCGTATAGAGGATTTAAATTTAAATAATCGAAAAAGTTTTTTAAAATATCGGGGTTTTAAAATTAATTATTATAGAAGATGGAAATTTTAGCATTTGATTTTGTAATCCGAATTTTTATCGTTGTTTTTAGGGAAGATTTATTAGCAATACTTAACTTATCGCAATATCTTAATAGCTACGAGCATCTGTATATACTTCAGTCCTCAATCCTGCCATTCATCAAAGGATATATCCACTTTCAAGACTATTTTGCATAGCATCGGTCCTCAAATCTGAAATTGAAATTTAAAATACCTATTCTCCTCACTTTCACAAGCATTTTGCGCATTTTATACCTCAAACCACGAGCTTAGCATACCTACTCTCTTTTCAACAAGCACAGACAAATTATATATTAATTCATCTCGAATGAATGAATTGGTGTAGTGGTCTCGATTGGATTGAATAATTTACAATCAACCAGTTGTGAGTAAGATATTCTATTTACTTATTAGCGTCATTACCTACAATCAATCAATTGTCAGTAAAATATGTTTTTATTTGTAAGCGTCAGTATTACCATATATGTACAATTATAGGTTCAAAAATCACTTCCATGAGCCGTATATGCGAGTTAGGAATGAGCCTCTCCAGGTAAATGTTCACACTTGATATTTTAAACAAAATTCTTAGCATTGCATGCTGATGACTTCATCTTTGATGGTCCAGCCAAGGTCAATTCATTACAAATAAATTGCAATAAATGCAAATACTCTTTATTTATATCAGAAGTCATGTGGCTCATAACATCATTGAGCTCAAAAAGACATAAGTTGGTGATTAATTAACGGTTTCACTATAAATTTCGTTCTTAAATGTTGATGGATGAATGGAATGCATTGTTTACGATGTGCCTGGGCATTTTAGCTGCCGAATAATAGTAGCATCATTTTCTTATTTACTTATATATTTACTTATTTACCATATGTATTTTTACATATATGTTATTACTTTTTATCCATTTAATTTAGAAGATTACATTTGGCCAATATTACAATAATTATAGTTCTATTCCTCCCAAATTCTTGTACCAAACTTCTCATGCTCCGTTCGGTTGTCCCGCTACTCCAGTAATTGGAAAATAAATCTTTAGGCATTCAAACGATGTGCTTTTCCTCTTATTATACTAACAAACATAAAGTAGAAGGCTGCCATATAAAGTTCATGGAATGTTGTAGTAGAGCTTTCCGTGTTTATAGTATGGCTCAACTGTCAAAAAAAAAGAATGACCATTGACTATTGGACGACTAAAGAAAGAATTCCACACATTATTTCGAATAGAAGAAGTGAAATGTAGAAGAAAAATGAAGTGATTTTTCAGAAGATGATGGACAAGCTTTTTTACATTGCTCGCTACGAGGCTCTAGGCACTATTTTTATCGCAGGCGCTAAGGTAAAAAAGGTAGTAATGTTAAGAAAATACGTCAGGCAGAACTGGTTTCAGGCATAGCAAGTGTAGAAGAAACTGCCGAGAACGTATACAATATAAAGATATTAAAGTGTGCGCAACGATCCTGGCACTAAAGAGTAAAAGCTTTCTCTCATAGTTTCTTTGATCAACTCAGAACAATAATTTGTCATTTCATTTGCTTCATTACAACAAATGTTGCTGAATGTCGTATTTTTTTACAAGTACCGATCTCTTCTGTGTTTACGTCTTAATTGTTCATGACATCAACAAAATGTTGGACACATTTTAATCTGCGCAGCTTTTTCCGGCAAAATATTAACCTCAATCATGATCATCGTATCTTGAATAACGCAAATCATTAACTTTCGTCCCCGACAAATATTGAAGGCTCGATGTTTATCGGCAAAATATTCGCTTCTTGTCTGTCTAAAAATCTATATTTAAATGAGTGGGCGAAGGCCTCCAGAAGTTTGCCAGCTCGCAGTCGCTGGAGGAATGATTGCCACTCAGGTCAATAATCCCTTTCAATTTAACTTTAATGTGCCCATAATGCGATCCTAATTTAAGTTTAATTATCCCAAGAGGCTCAAAACATTCGCAATTTATTTATTTTTTGCCCGTGCCAGAGACTGGCGCAAATAATAAAGATAAGCGCCGTCGTTTTTGAACGCACAACTGGAGGCCAGCTGGCGTCGGGAACTGACTGCCAGCTGGCGTTAAGGACTGGCGGCCAGCTGGCGTTAGGGACTGGCGGCCAGCTGGCGTCGGGGACTGACTGCCAGCTGGCGTTGGGGACTGACTGCCAGCTGGCTTCGGGGACTGACTGCCAGCTGGCGTCAGGGACTGGCGGCCAGCTAGCGTTAGGGACTGCCGGCCAGCTGGCGTTAGGGACTGGCGGCCAGCTGGCATCGGGGGGCGGCCAGCAGGTGTCGGGGGGCGGCCAGCAGGTGTCGGGGGGCGGCCATCTGGCGTTGGGGGCTGTCGGCCAGCTGGAGCAGGGGGGCGGGCCCCTAATTATGCTCGTATCGGCAGTTCTCTCATCCCAACTTCGCGGCTCGAAGGCTAGAGCGATAATTTAAATTGCAAAATAATAACGTGAGATTTATTCCTGATTTCAGAATTATTATTTTAAACGCCAGATATTTTTGGTTGGAAATATCTGGCGTTTATTTGATTGAACATTTTAAAGCTCTATTTGATCTTTAGATTGTTTCTTCCTCGAATTTAATCGTAGCGATAAAGAAAAAGGAAGAAAGCGGCCTTTGGCAGCTTTGCTACCGTTGACCTTGAGTCTGTCTCTTATACACATCTAGATGTGTATAAGAGACAGGTGCTGCCAAGTGCGATTCTGAGGGCTGTGTTTTGTATGNCGGCTGGCTGCTGCACCACTCAAGGTCAACGGTAGAAAGGCTGCCAAAGGCCGCTTTCTTCCTTTTTCTTTATCGCTACGATTAAATTCGAGGAAGAAACAATCCAAAGATCAAATAGAGCTTTAAAATGTTGAAAGCAAACAGCCTAAAACTCCGAGCTCTAATTAGATTGTTTTCGTTCCTCAAACGAAAATATCTTTATAAGAGAAAACGTTGCGGAGTCCAGCTCCATCGTCTGTTCATAACACAAAATTCTGTTCAGAAAAAGTTCAGTCCTAGAAACACATATAAATCAATTAGTAAAGTAGAATGCACTGTCAGGTTTCAAAACGGAAAATAAATAAATAAGACAGGAAATTAACGCTAGTAAACGGCCTATCTATTTACTATTTCAAGAGGAAAGGAGCTCAAAACGGCATTCAGAATAGGCTTCTGTTTGAATATATACAGGGATTCTAAAATTCGTAGATCACTAACACCGGATGCTGAAGCTAGAATTTTGAAATCACTATCAGATACAGAGGTGTTGCACTGCTCGGCATGAACACGTACAGCAGAATGAAGTGGATGTGCAAGTAGGTTCCCTGTTCTATAACTCCTGCCCTTATGCTCAGCCAGCCTAGTATAGAAATTGCGTGCCGTCATACTGACGTACGCGGATGCGCACTGCGCACAACTATATCTGTAAACTAGTGACGATCGCATAAGAATAGGTAGGGTATCCTTGTACCTGAAAAACGAGCCGATTCTAAAATTGTTAACCAGCAACACATGAAGATTTACATCCGGAAGATATTTAGCAAATAAAACTGCAATGGTTTTACGGAACCTGCATTACGGAAGGGAACCTGCATTAAGCAAATGCAGGTTCCGTTCATAAGCTGCACTCAATGTAATCATGAAAATCAAAAATCAAGATTTTTCTTTTTTGTTCCAAATCCACTTCTTTGAAATTAAAGAAATATGTTCAGAATCTGCCGTTTGAAAACTATTTACGTTACCTGTCTTAGTTTCTTGAACTTGTCACAGATAACAAAAGTAAATCCCGTCAAAGATAACCCCGGTACAAGAAAAAAATATTTGTATCAATGCCAATAAAAAACGCTACCGAGCGCCATCATGGACTCAAACTTAAGTTTTAATTACGTTGTCTGTTAATGATGGTGCATGCAATATTAGTTTTGACGATGCTAGAAATAACAGAAATAACGGCCGAAAGAAAGAAATAACTAAATAAACACAACCGAGCCACAAATAAAACAGAGCTATCAAGAAAACAGAAGAGCGGTGGCAACAACAGGAACGTCGATTACAACAATTGCAATTTTGACGGCACACAAATGCCGGTATTCCTTCTTTGTGAGGCGCAGCACTTCGAAGTTTTCGTGCACTTTATATGAAGCTGCTGCCTATGGTCCGATTTTTTCTAACATGCGCGTAACTTTAAACAGGGAGTGCAGTCGCCGTAGAGTTGAGCACGCGAGTTACTGTAAACAAGGAGTGCAGTCACCGTAGAGTTGAGCACTCGAGTTACTGTAAACAAGTAGTGCAGTCACCGTAGAGTTGAGTACGCGAGTTACTGTAAACAAGGAGTGCAGTCACCGTAGAGTTGAGTACGCGAGTTACTGTAAACAAGGAGTATTCTCCCGTGGCCGTGACGAGGATGACGTGGCACATCACGAGCACGTCGCCATCACAATGCCTACGTTTGAAGCACTTGCGTTTCACGTCTTTGTCAAAAACTGCGTATGCAATGAAACGTCTCGACGGACTATAAGTTAAAGTCATCACTAGCGGGCGTTTCTATTTCAAAGCTCATTTATTCTTTCAGATGAATAACATCAAAAACATTGCTATTGATATGATTCGCTGAAAAAATATTAATTCTAAAAAATCTATGAAAAAATATCTAGGTAGAATCCCCATACATCTTAGTGATACCTTTTTGTAAGCTTGTATTGCTGTTCCATTTATCGCAGCGGCGATGAGAATTATGGTCAAGTTTACAGAAGGCTTCCGGTGCTGGCTTTTCTAGTTTGCGCTCAGTGAACAGAGCTTCTGCGCGCCGCTCATGAACTCTACGGGAAATTTACTAAAGTTTTCCCCGACCCATGGAGCAGGGATCAACCTCCGCAACTATCGCTCGAATTTCCTTCTAATATCACGAAACTTTAACGAGAATTTTGCTTGACTCCAGGAGGAATAATAAGCAAACAAATGCCGGATATCTCATATTTTCAATTGATCATTACTGAGCTTATATCTTGAAGTTCGAAAACAATTTACTGCCTTTTAAATTAGTCTTTTATAGTTTTTTACTTTTTCACGTTGCTTAAATTATGTATTTAGGTAACGATACGTATATCAACGCAGTTTATATACGTAGGCACGGTATGGTAGTTGCATGGCTGAGCATTCTGAGTGTGAGTAAACTGTTGTCTGAACAGTAAATTGTAAACTGTTGACTGAGTAAATTGTAAATTGTAGGCTAAATAGTAAACTGTTGTCATTATTAATAAACTATTGACTGAACTGTTCACGGTTAACTGAGCTGTAACTACATTTAATTCTCGTTACTGTCTTCATTCCTTGTTTCATCGTTGTAAAAGAATTTACAGAGGACGATAACTCTCTGCGTAGGGAGGCAAAGTGGCCCAGTGGTTACAGTTCAGAGTACCAAGATTGGCGCAGAGAGGTGCGGGTTCGATCCCAGCTCTGTGCGCCAGTTTCTGGTCAGAATCGGCAAGGAGGCCGGGCGGTTGAGCACAGCAGAATTTGAATCAGTGAGTTGTGAGTTCGAGACCGCAACAAGCTGTGGATGTTCTGCGATGTTCAGAATCGGCGACAGGCCTATGGCCTAATAAATCCTGAAACCGCTATAATACCTTACAGAGCTGTCTTTTTAAACTTCACAGTAAATTGTTAGCTGTACAGTAAACTCTTAATCATGCCGCACATATTATTTATATACAGTAAACTGTTGCAGTATACAGTCACTGTGTTCTCAACTTTTTAGTGCAAAACAAACTGTTAGCTGTGCTGACAACTGTAAACTTTCAACTGTACAGAAAACTGTGCGCTGTTCAGCAGCTCTGTGTCAATGGTTATGGAGCTTGAGTTCAATATGGCGGTGGATGACCTCGTTGATGTTGATTTGCATGAACTCGCCAGCCTCGCATGCATCTTTCATCCGAGGAACAAAGGATATTGGGCGAAGGGACGGGCCATCGAGACGCACGGCCGCTTCTAAACAAAATTTTGGCCGGAAAACTAAGCAATTGCATTATATCCTTGAACTTCCCGGTAGCTGCTGCTTCAATCGCGTTCTTTCAGAACTTTTAAAATGGAATATTAAGAGACGGCAAGAAATTTCAACATTTTATTCAGAGCATTTACACAGCCTCGCAGACATGCCAAATTTTTTTACCTCTAAGTGGCCTTCATTGTCTTTCTCTGGTCTATAGAAGTTCAAATTCCTTGCTGTTGGTGCGCGAGATATTCATCTTTTATTCGTTTATTTATTTAATTTATTAATGTTATTCAATAACATTTATTTAATTATAATATCCTCAGTGAAGTGAATGAGACTTTGACCAAATATCGATGCATTTTTGCTCTCTTGAGTCAGTTAGAGGCTAAATTTATTTATATCATTCAATATAGAAGAGAGTACTCACCTGCTAGCGCCGACTCGTTTTATGTAAAATAAAAGTTCAAATTTTCTTTTGCTTCGTAGTTCGCGAATTGGAGAAGCAAAACCCGTGATATTGGCGCAATTTAAGTGCAGAAAATCACTTATAATTAACAGTATACATTACACACGTCGCCTCACACAGCGTCTCGTGTACCGCTGTATACATTACACACGTCGTCTCACACAGCGTCTGCACCGCGCCTCGTGTATCGCTTCATCGCGCACACGCTGCAGCCTGGACACTCGGCCCGCCTCAACGTCTACGGCCCCCCCACCGTGCGCCCCATGGGGCCTCTCACTGCGGTCGCGGGCCTCACCTTCCGCGTGGCCTGTCCCGTGGGGGGACATCCCATACACAAAATTACCTGGCACAAAGGTAGCAGAGATGCATAATTCTACTACATTCCCTTTCTTTGTGGGAATAATTTATTCTATATTAGTAAAATTCATGAAAAATTCAATCGCTCCAATGAAATATGTTAGAATTCTTTGAATTCAGGTCCCGAAATTAGAAAGCTGTCTTGTACAAAGTTTCGATGCAATTCCTTCCACTATCTCAGTTCGGGAGTATTAGACAAGATGTCGAGAATAGAATTGGTGCAAGTTACTTTAGACCAGGCATAATTTATGAACGTCAGCATGACGTCTTTTTCATATGTAAAATACTTACGCGTTGTTTGTCTACAGACGAACAGCTGTTGCCCCTTAACCACAACCAGATGGTGTTCGACAACGGCACTCTGACGTTAACGGAAGTTAACCGAAAGACAACAGAAGGCCGTTATTCCTGTTCAGCTTACGACAAACAGAACAATTCAGATCAAGGACACTTCGATCTTAAAGTCGTCGGTGAGTGAATCACAAGAAATAATTGAAAAACGTAATTCCATAGCCGTCACCTACTTTAACACAATAATCGATTACCTTTTAGCTGTACCGAGGAATATGTCATCTTCTCGACTAGATAAAGCATAAAAATTCTGGTAGTCTAGGGATAGTGAAAATGGGTTTTGTTCGCATTTACTTTCTGCTCTGAGAGAACTACGGCTCTAGAGCATTTTAAATGCATTTTCTTGCCTTCATTAGTACTTATATTATCAGTCTGCTTATATTGCAAGTTCAGAAGGAATTTAAAAGCAAAGAAAACACCAAGCAAATTCACCATATTGATATGGCGAATTTGCTTGGTGTTTTCTTTGCTTTTAAATTCTTTGCCTTCATTTCAGTGCCTCCTCATCTTGGGCCCCTGGTTTTCCCCTCGGGGACCCGTGCTGGCATGAGGGCACAGAGCTCCTGCTTCGTACAGGAAGGAGACCTGCCGCTCGAAATTCATTGGGAAAAAAATAGCCAGAGGTTGCGCTTGTCCGCTAACGTCAAAGTCAATCAACTGGACGACTTCACGTTCATCCTGACCATCACTGAGGCCGTGTCGGAGGACGCTGGCAACTACTCCTGTGTAGCCACGAACGCTGCTGGAGCCGTGGCAACTTTCGCTGTGCTTACTGTCAACGGTGAGAATGAGTATCTCGTATAATTTAATGGGAACTACGCAAAAATTACGAGATTTATTCTTAATCATTGGATCGTCTGACTATGACAATCCAGCAAAAAACTTCAAACGATATCAAGCTTACGCATGGATGAATTCATTGCAAATACATCAACTAATCTTAAAGATTAGTTGATGAGAAACATTAAATCCATGCATGATTTCAACTATCGCATGTCATAATATTTATTCAACGCATTTATTTATTGAGCCGGAAACACGACACTATTTGTTCATTACCAACAAATTTTTAACGGCGGAAGGAATGAAATTATTGTATTGATATGCACGAAATTTTATGCATAACTTTTTTTCAGTCCCTCCATCGTGGATGTTACCGCCGCATGACGTCAGTATCCCGCTAGGAGGCTCCGCTGTGGTGCCGTGCTCAGCGAAGGGTTTCCCGCTACCACAAATCGAGTGGCAGAGACAAACTGGTGGGAATTTTATTGCCTAAATATTTATATAAGGTTATTTGTAATATTTTATTACTTTTGATGCAGCAGTGATAACAAGCTGGCGATTTCAACTTTAGCAAGTCTCTAATTAAGCTTGCATCATATTCCATAACTTATATTTATTTTGTCTGCAGCTTCAGGAGAATGGGCGTCTTTGGAGAGAATAATGGATGAGTACCAAACGAATCAGGCAACTGAAAACAGAAACTTTCCATCAGTTCTTGGAGATTCTCTGAGCCATGGATCTACCATAACAACGTCGAAACGAATTCCAAATACCAAGAACGAAATTTCACCGTGGAATATTGAAAATGATGGTTCCGATACCTGGAATAACCCTGAAGCTATATCACCATCATGGAATCCTGGAATAAATGAAGCTTCAGTTTGGAATACTGTAACCCACAAAAACTTAGATTGGAATCATAAAATGGAAGATTCTTCCTCATCCTGGATCACCGGAATGGAAGGATCCTCATCCTGGAAGGACCTAAGCGGAGAACCTGAGGTCGCAAGACGTCCGTCATCCCGGAAAGTTTTGAACGGAAGTCTCGTGGTCTCGGCCGCCGCCCGCAACTTCGAAGGCCTCTACCGCTGCCAGGCCAGCAACGGCGTTGGGTCCAGCCTCTCTAAAGTCATCACACTCACCATCCACGGTGAGGCTGCCACGCGTGTGATGATGGATATGTGCTGGCTGTATGCACGTGTGAGATTACATGGCGAATATTTTAAATAAGATTACATGGATACTCAATTGTATCTATTGTATCTGTGGTAGAAATAACTCAATTTGATTATCAAGGACATAGGTAGTTAGGCTAATGTGCGCGCTGTAGTCAATGCCGTGCAATGCTGTAACAGTATATTATTTTACTGCTATATCAACAATACCTTATTAGGCAATTGATGAGAGTAATACACTTCAATCGCAAAGTGAAATTATTTCACGCCAGTTTCCGAACCCGGGGAAATTAAATTAAATATCATTCAGATGGATGTGCGAAGTGAAATTACATTTAAACGCGTTTTTTTTTCAAACTTTTAAATTTGGCTCCACTTGAATGCACAGGAGAACAATTACTTCAAAATTTATAATTCGGTTTATTGAGAATTCGTAAATGAAACTAGACGTATGAGTGTGTGGTTACAAAAATGCTCCACCAGAGCCTCCATGGTTCCCGGAGTGGAATCACCGCGTGGTGCGGGTGGTAGTCGGTGCTCCTGTGGTACTCACCTGCAGGGCCCACGGCGACCCTCCCCTCACCCTCTCCTGGACCAAGGGTGGGGCCCCGCTGGTCCCCGCTCACAGGTACTCACCTCCTAGCAGGTACCAACTCTCCTGGACCAAGGGTGGGGCCCCGCTGGTCCCCGCTCACAGGTACTCACCTCCTAGCAGGTACCAACTCTCCTGGGCCAAGGGTGGAGCCCCGCTGGTCCCCGCTCACAGGTACTCACCTCCTAGCAGGTACCAACTCTCCTGGGCCAAGGGTGGGGCCCCGCTGGTCCCCGCTCACAGGTACTCACCTCCTAGCAGGTACCAACTCTCCTGGGCCAAGGGTGGAGCCCCGCTGGTCCCCGCTCACAGG